>NW_026733259.1:0-73739 GCF_028476545.2 Physella acuta
TCCTATCTGTTGATGTAGACTTGGGGTGTCCTATCTGTTGATGTAGACTTGGGGTGGTCCTATCTGTTGATGTAGACTTGGGGTGTCCTATCTGTTGATGTAGACTTGGGGGTGTCCTATCTGTTGATGTAGACTTGGGGTGTCCTATCTGTTGATGTAGACTTGGGGTGTCCTATCTGTTGATGTAGACTTGGGGTGTCCTATCTGTTGATGTAGACTTGGGTGTCCTACCTGTTGATGTAGACTTGGGGTGTCCTATCTGTTGATGTAGACTTGGGGTGTCCTATCTGTTGATGTAGACTTGGGGTGTCCTACCTGTTGATGTAGACTTGGGGTGTCCTACCTGTTGATGTAGACTTGGGGTGTCCTATCTGTTGATGTAGACCTTGGGGTGTCCTATCTGTTGATGTAGACTTGGGGTGTCCTATCTGTTGATGTAGACTTGGGGTGTCCTATCTGTTGATGTAGACTTGGGGTGTCCTATCTGTTGATGTAGACTTGGGGTGTCCTATCTGTTGATGTAGACTTGGGGTGTCCTATCTGTTGATGTAGACTTGGGGTGTCCTATCTGTTGATGTAGACTTGGGGTGTCCTATCTGTTGATGTAGACTTGGGGTGTCCTATCTGTTGATGTAGACTTGGGGTGTCCTATCTGTTGATGTAGACTTGGGCCTATTGTTATGTGACTTGGGGTGTCCTATCTGTTGATGTAGACTTGGGGTGTCCTACCTGTTGATGTAGACTTGGGGTGTCCTATCTGTTGATGTAGACTTGGGGTGTCCTATCTGTTGATGTAGACTTGGGGTGTCCTACCTGTTGATGTAGACTTGGGGTGTCCTACCTGTTGATGTAGACTTGGGGTGTCCTACCTGTTGATGTAGACTTGGGGTGTCCTATCTGTTGATGTAGACTTGGGGTGTCCTATCTGTTGAATGTAGACTTGGGGTGTCCTAACCTGTTGATGTAGACTTAGGGTGTCCTACCTGTTGATGTAGACTTGGGGTGTCCTATCTGTTGATGTAGACTTGGGGTGTCCTACATGTTGATGTAGACTTGGGGTGTCCTATCTGTTGATGTAGACTTGGGGTGTCCTACCTGTTGATGTAGACTTGGGGTGTCCTATCTGTTGATGTAGACTTGGGGTGTCCTATCTGTTGATGTACACTTGGGGTGTCCTAGCTGTTGATGTAGACTTGGGGTGTCCTACCTGTTGATGTAGACTTGGGGTGTCCTATCTGTTGATGTAGACTTGGGGGTGTCCTACCTGTTGATGTAGACCTTGGTGGTGTCCTATCTGTTGATGTAGACTTGGGGTGTCCTACCTGTTGATGTAGACTTGGGGTTGTCCTATCTGTTGATGTAGACTTGGGGTGTCCTATCTGTTGATGTAGACTTGGGGGTGTCCTATCTGTTGATGTAGACTTGGGGTGTCCTACCTGTTGATGTAGACTTGGGGTGTCCTATCTGTTGATGTAGACTTGGGGTGTCCTATCTGTTGATGTAGACTTGGGGTTGTCCTACCTGTTGATGTAGACTTGGGGTGTCCTACCTGTTGATGTAGACTTGGGGTGTCCTATCTGTTGATGTAGACTTGGGGTGTCCTATCTGTTGATGTAGACTTGGGGTGTCCTATCTGTTGATGTAGACTTGGGGTGTCCTATCTGTTGATGTAGACTTGGGGTGTCCTACCTGTTGATGTAGACTTGGGGTGTCCTACCTGTTGATGTAGACTTGGGGTGTCCTACCTGTTGATGTAGACTTGGGGGTGTCCTATCTGTTGATGTAGACTTGGGGTGTCCTATCTGTTGATGTACACTTGGGGTGTCCTACCTGTTGATGTAGACTTGGGGTGTCCTATCTGTTGATGTAGACTTGGGGTGTCCTACCTGTTGATGTAGACTTGGGGTGTCCTATCTGTTGATGTAGACTTGGGTTGTCCTAACTGTTGATGTAGACTTGGGGTGTCCTATCTGTTGATGTAGACTTGGGGTGTCCTATCTGTTGATGTAGACTTGGGGTGTCCTATCTGTTGATGTACACTTGGGGTGTCCTATCTGTTGATGTAGACTTGGGGTGTCCTATCTGTTGATGTAGACTTGGGGTGTCCTACCTGTTGATGTAGACTTGGGGTGTCCTATCTGTTGATGTAGACTTGGGGTGTCCTACCTGTTGATGTAGACTTGGGGTGTCCTACTGTTGATGTAGACTTGGGGTGTCCTATCTGTTGATGTAGACTTGGGGTGTCCTACCTGTTGATGTAGACTTGGGGTGTCCTACCTGTTGATGTAGACTTGGGGTGTCCTATCTGTTGATGTAGACTTGGGGTGTCCTACCTGTTGATGTAGACTTGGGGTGTCCTATCTGTTGATGTAGACTTGGGGTGTCCTACCTGTTGATGTAGACTTGGGGTGTCCTATCTGTTGATGTAGACTTGGGGTGTCCTACCTGTTGATGTAGAACTTGGGGTGTCCTATCTGTTGATGTAGACTTGGGGTGTCCTATCTGTTGATGTAGACTTGGGGTGTCCTACCTGTTGATGTAGACTTGGGGTGTCCTATCTGTTGATGTAGACTTGGGGTGTCCTATCTGTTGATGTAGACTTGGGGTGTCCTACCTGTTGATGTAGACTTGGGGTGTCCTATCTGTTGATGTAGACTTGGGGTGTCCCTACCTGTTGATGTAGACTTGGGGTGGTCCTATCTGTTGATGTAGACTTGGGGTGTCCTACCTGTTGATGTAGACTTGGGGTGTCCCTACCTGTTGATGTAGACTTGGGGTGTCCTATCTGTTGATGTAGACTTGGGGTGTCCTATCTGTTGATGTAGACTTGGGGTGTCCTACCTGTTGATGTAGACTTGGGGTGTCCTATCTGTTGATGTAGACTTGGGGTGTCCTACTGTTGATGTAGACTTGGGGTGTCCTATCTGTTGATGTAGACTTGGGGTGTCTACCTGTTGATGTAGACTTGGGGTGTCCTATCCTGTTGATGTAGACTTGGGGTGTCCTACCTGTTGATGTACACTTGGGGTGTCCTACCTGTTGATGTACACTTGGGGTGTCCTATCTGTTGATGTACACTTGGGGTGTCCTATCTGTTGATGTAGACTTGGGGTGTCCTATCTGTTGATGTAGACTTGGGGTGTCCTATCTGTTGATGTAGACTTGGGGGTGTCCTATCTGTTGATGTAGACTTGGGGTGTCCTATCTGTTTGATGTAGACTTGGGGGTTGTCCTATCTGTTGATGTAGACTTGGGGTGTCCTATCTGTTGATGTAGACTTGGGGTGTCCTACTGTTGATGTAGACTTGGGGTGTCCTATCTGTTGATGTACACTTGGGGTGTCCTACCTGTTGATGTACACTTGGGTGTCCTATCTGTTGATGTAGACTTGGGGTGTCCTATCTGTTGATGTAGACTTGGGGTGTCCTATCTGTTGATGTAGACTTGGGGTGTCCTATCTGTTGATGTAGACTTGGGGTGTCCTATCTGTTGATGTAGACTTGGGGTGTCCTATCTGTTGATGTAGACTTGGGGTGTCCTATCTGTTGATGTAGACTTGGGGTGTCCTATCTGTTGATGTAGACTTGGGGTGTCCTACCTGTTGATGTAGACTTGGGGTGTCCTATCTGTTGATGTAGACTTGGGGTGTCCTATCTGTTGATGTAGACTTGGGGTGTCCTATCTGTTGATGTAGACTTGGGGTGTCCTACCTGTTGATGTAGACTTGGGGTGTCCTATCTGTTGATGTAGACTTGGGGTGTCCTATCTGTAGATGTAGACTTGGGGTGTCCTACCTGTTTATGTAGACTTGGGGTGTCCTACCTGTTGATGTAGACTTGGGGTGTCCTATCTGTTGATGTAGACTTGGGGTGTCCTATCTGTTGATGTAGACTTGGGGTGTCCTATCTGTTGATGTAGACTTGGGGTGTCCTACCTGTTGATGTAGACTTGGGGTGTCCTATCTGTTGATGTAGACTTGGGGTGTCCTACCTGTTGATGTAGACTTGGGGTGTCCTACCTGTTGATGTAGGACTTGGGGTGTCCTATCTGTTTGATGTAGACTTGGGGTGTCCTATCTGTTGATGTAGACTTGGGGTGTCCTATCTGTTGATGTAGACTTGGGGTGTCCTACCTGTTGATGTAGACTTGGGGTGTCCTACCTGTTGATGTAGACTTGGGGTGTCCTATCTGTTGATGTAGACTTGGGGTGTCCTATCTGTTGATGTAGACTTTGGGGTGTCCTATCTGTTGATGTAGACTTGGGGTGTCCTACCTGTTGATGTAGACTTGGGGTGTCCTATCTGTTGATGTAGACTTGGGGTGTCCTACCTGTTGATGTAGACTTGGGGTGTCCTATCTGTTGATGTAGGCTTGGGGTGTCCTATCTGTTGATGTAGACTTGGGGTGTCCTATCTGTTGATGTACACTTGGGTGTCCTATCTGTTGATGTACACTTGGGGTGTCCTATCTGTTGATGTAGACTTGGGGTGTCTATCTGTTGATGTAGACTTGGGGTGTCCTATCTGTTGATGTAGACTTGGGGTGTCCTATCTGTTGATGTAGACTTGGGGTGTCCTATCTGTTGATGTACACTTGGGGTGTCCTATCTGTTGATGTAGACTTGGGGTGTCCTATCTGTTGATGTAGACTTGGGGTGTCCTATCTGTTGATGTAGACTTGGGGTGTCCTATCCTGTTGATGTAGACTTGGGGTGTCCTATCTGTTGATGTAGACTTGGGGGTGTCCTATCTGTTGATGTAGACTTGGGGTGTCCTATCTGTTGATGTAGACTTGGGGTGTCCTACCTGTTGATGTAGACTTGGGGTGTCCTATCTGTTGATGTAGACTTGGGGTGTCCTAACTGTTGATGTAGACTTGGGGTGTCCTATCTGTTGATGTAGACTTGGGGTGTCCTACCTGTTGATGTAGCACTTGGGGTGTCCTATCTGTTGATGTAGACTTGGGGTGTCCTATCTGTTGATGTAGACTTGGGGTGTCCTATCTGTTGATGTAGACTTGGGGTGTCCTACCTGTTGATGTAGACTTGGGGTGTCCTATCCTGTTGATGTAGCACTTGGGGTGTCCTATCTGTTGATGTAGACTTGGGGTGTCCTACCTGTTGATGTAGACTTGGGGTGTCCTACCTGTTGATGTAGACTTTGGGGATGTCCTATCTGTTGATGTAGACTTGGGGTGTCCTATCTGTTGATGTAGACTTGGGGGTGTCCTATCTGTTGATGTAGACTTGGGGTGTCCTATCTGTTGATGTAGACTTGGGGGTGTCCTATCTGTTGA
The DNA here is from genome assembly GCF_028476545.2 of Physella acuta. Taxonomy (NCBI): domain Eukaryota; kingdom Metazoa; phylum Mollusca; class Gastropoda; family Physidae; genus Physella; species Physella acuta. The sequence goes on from NW_026733259.1 coordinate 5,296, forward strand.
TGTAGACTTGGGTGTCCTATCTGTTGATGTAGACTTGGGGTGTCCTATCTGTTGATGTAGACTTGGGGGTGTCCTATCTGTTGATGTAGACTTGGGGTGTCCTATCTGTTGATGTAGACTTGGGGTGTCCTACCTGTTGATGTAGACTTGGGGTGTCCTATCTGTTGATGTAGACTTGGGGTGTCCTATCTGTTGATGTAGACTTGGGGTGTCCTACCTGTTGATGTAGACTTGGGGTGTCCTATCTGTTGATGTAGACTTGGGGTGTCCTACTGTTGATGTAGACTTGGGGTGTCCTATCTGTTGATGTAGACTTGGGGTGTCCTATCTGTTGATGTAGACTTGGGGTGTCCTATCTGTTGATGTAGACTTGGGGTGTCCTATCTGTTGATGTAGACTTGGGGTGTCCTACCTGTTGATGTAGACTTGGGGTGTCCTATCTGTTGATGTAGACTTGGGGTGTCCTACTGTTGATGTAGACTTGGGGTGTCCTACTGTTGATGTAGACTTGGGGTGTCCTATCTGTTGATGTAGACTTGGGGTGTCCTATCTGTTGATGTAGACTTGGGTGACCTATCTGTTTGATGTAGACTTGGGGTGTCCTACCTGTTGATGTAGACTTGGGGTGTCCTATCTGTTGATGTAGACTTGGGGTGTCCTATCTGTTGATGTAGACTTGGGGTGTCCTACCTGTTGATGTAGACTTGGGGTGTCCTATCTGTTGATGTAGACTTGGGGTGTCCTATCTGTTGATGTACACTGGGGTGTCCTATCTGTTGATGTAACTTGGGGAGTCCTATCTGTTGATGTAGACTTGGGGTGTCCTATCTGTTGATGTAGACTTGGGGTGTCCTATCTGTTGATGTAGACTTGGGTGTCCTATCTGTTGATGTAGACTTGGGGTGTCCTATCTGTTGATGTAGACTTGGGGTGTCCTACCTGTTGATGTAGACTTGGGGTGTCCTACCTGTTGATGTAGACTTGGGGTGTCCTATCTGTTGATGTAGACTTGGGGTGTCCTATCTGTTGATGTAGACTTGGGGTGTCCTATCTGTTGATGTAGGACTTGGGGTGTCCTACCTGTTGATGTAGAGCTTGGGGTGTCCTATCTGTTGATGTAGACTTGGGGTGTCCTACCTGTTGATGTAGACTTGGGGTGTCCTACCTGTTGATGTAGACTTGGGGTGTCCTATCTGTTGATGTAGACTTGGGGTGTCCTATCTGTTGATGTAGACTTGGGGGTGTCCTATCTGTTGATGTAGACTTGGGGTGTCCTATCTGTTGATGTAGACTTGGGGTGTCCTACCTGTTGATGTAGACTTGGGGTGTCCTACCTGTTGATGTAGACTTGGGGTGTCCTATCTGTTGATGTAGACTTGGGGTGTCCTATCTGTTGATGTAGACTTGGGGTGTCCTATCTGTTGATGTACACTTGGGGTGTCCTACCTGTTGATGTAGACTTGGGGTGTCCTATCTGTTGATGTAGACTTGGGGTGTCCCTACCTGTTGATGTAGACTTGGGGTGTCCTACCTGTTGATGTAGACTTGGGGTGTCCTATCTGTTGATGTAGAACTTGGGGTGTCCTATCTGTTGATGTACACTTGGGGTGTCCTATCTGTTGATGTACACTTGGGGTGTCCTATCTGTTGATGTAGACTTGGGGTGTCCTATCTGTTGATGTAGACTTGGGTGGTCCTATCTGTTGATGTAGACTTGGGGTGTCCTATCTGTTGATGTAGACTTGGGGTGTCCTATCTGTTGATGTACACTTGGGGTGTCCTATCTGTTGATGTAGACTTGGGGTGTCCTATCTGTTGATGTAGACTTGGGGTGTCCTACCTGTTGATGTAGACTTGGGGTTGTCCTATCTGTTGATGTAGACTTGGGGTGTCCTATCTGTTGATGTAGACTTGGGGTGTCCTATCTGTTGATGTAGACTTGGGGTGTCCTATCTGTTGATGTAGACTTGGGGTGTCCTACCTGTTGATGTAGACTTGGGGTGTCCTATCTGTTGATGTAGACTTGGGGTGTCCTATCTGTTGATGTAGACTTGGGGTGTCCTATCTGTTGATGTAGACTTGGGGTGTCCTATCTGTTGATGTAGACTTGGGGTGTCCTATCTGTTGATGTAGACTTGGGGTGTCCTACCTGTTGATGTAGACTTGGGGTGTCCTATCTGTTGATGTAGACTTGGGGTGTCCTATCTGTTGATGTAGACTTGGGTGTGTCCTATCTGTTGATGTAGACTTGGGGTGTCCTATCTGTTGATGTAGACTTGGGGTGTCCTATCTGTTGATGTAGACTTGGGGTGTCCTATCTGTTGATGTAGACTTGGGGTGTCCTACCTGTTGATGTAGACTTGGGGTGTCCTATCTGTTGATGTAGACTTGGGGTGTCCTATCTGTTGATGTAGACTTGGGGTGTCCTATCTGTTGATGTAGACTTGGGGTGTCCTACCTGTTGATGTAGACTTGGGGGTGGTCCTATCTGTTGATGTAGACTTGGGGTGTCCTACCTGTTGATGTAGACTTGGGGTGTCCTACCTGTTGATGTAGACTTGGGGTGTCCTACCTGTTGATGTAGACTTGGGGTGGTCCTATCTGTTGATGTAGACTTGGGGGTGTCCTATCTGTTGATGTAGACTTGGGGTGTCCTACCTGTTGATGTAGACTTGGGGTGTCCTATCTGTTGATGTAGACTTGGGGTGTCCTATCTGTTGATGTAGACTTGGGTGTCCTATCTGTTGATGTAGACTTGGGGTGTCCTACCTGTTGATGTAGACTTGGGGTGTCCTATCTGTTGATGTAGACTTGGGGTGTCCTATCTGTTGATGTAGACTTGGGGTGTCCTATCTGTTGATGTAGACTTGGGGTGTCCTATCTGTTGATGTAGACTTGGGGTGTCCTATCTGTTGATGTAGACTTGGGGTGTCCTATCTGTTGATGTACACTTGGGGTGTCCTACTGTTGATGTAGACTTGGGGTGGTGTCCTATCTGTTGATGTAGACCTTGGGGTGTCCTACCTGTTGATGTAGACTTGGGGTGTCCTACCTGTTGATGTAGACTTGGGGTGTCCTATCTGTTGATGTAAGACTTGGGGTGTCCTATCTGTTGATGTAGACTTGGGGTGTCCTATCTGTTGATGTACACTTGGGGTGTCCTATCTGTTGATGTAGACTTGGGGTGTCCTATCTGTTGATGTAGACTTGGGGTGTCCTATCTGTTGATGTAGACTTGGGGTGTCCTATCTGTTGATGTAGACTTGGGGTGTCCTATCTGTTGATGTAGACTTGGGGTGTCCTACCTGTTGATGTAGACTTGGGGTGTCCTATCTGTTGATGTAGACTTGGGGTGTCCTACTTGTTGATGTAGACTTGGGGTGTCCTATCTGTTGATGTAGACTTGGGGTGTCCTATCTGTTGATGTACACTTGGGGTGTCCTATCTGTTGATGTAGACTTGGGGTGTCCTACCTGTTGATGTAGACTTGGGGTTGTCCTATCTGTTGATGTAGACTTGGGGTGTCCTATCTGTTGATGTAGACTTGGGGTGTCCTATCTGTTGATGTAGACTTGGGGTGTCCTATCTGTTGATGTAGACTTGGGGTGGTCCTATCTGTTGATGTAGACTTGGGGTGTCCTACCTGTTGATGTAGACTTGGGGTTGTCCTACCTGTTGATGTAGACTTGGGGTGTCCTATCTGTTGATGTAGACTTGGGGTGTCCTATCTGTTGATGTAGACTTGGGGTGTCCTATCTGTTGATGTAGACTTGGGGTGTCCTATCTGTTGATGTAGACTTGGGGTGTCCTATCTGTTGATGTAAGACTTGGGGTGTCCTATCTGTTGATGTAGACTTGGGGTGTCCTACCTGTTGATGTAGACTTGGGGTGTCCTATCTGTTGATGTAGACTTGGGGTGTCCTACCTGTTGATGTAGACTTGGGGTGTCCTATCTGTTGATGTAGACTTGGGGTGTCCTATCTGTTGATGTAGACTTGGGGTGTCCTATCTGTTGATGTAGACTTGGGGTGTCCTATCTGTTGATGTAGACTTGGGGTGTCCTACCTGTTGATGTAGACTTGGGGTGTCCTATCTGTTGATGTAGACTTGGGGTGTCCTATCTGTTGATGTAGACTTGGGGTGTCCTACCTGTTGATGTAGACTTGGGGGGTGTCCTTATCTGTTGATGTAGACTTGGGGTGTCCTATCTGTTGATGTAGACTTGGGGTGTCCTATCTGTTGATGTAGACTTGGGGTGTCCTACCTGTTGATGTAGACTTGGGGTGTCCTATCTGTTGATGTAGACTTGGGGTGTCCTACCTGTTGATGTAGGACTTGGGGTGTCCTACCTGTTGATGTAGACTTGGGGTGTCCTATCTGTTGATGTAGACTTGGGGTGTCCTATCTGTTGATGTAGACTTGGGGTGTCCTACCTGTTGATGTAGACTTGGGGTGTCCTATCTGTTGATGTAGACTTGGGGTGTCCTACCTGTTGATGTAGACTTGGGGTGTCCTATCTGTTGATGTAGACTTGGGGTGTCCTATCTGTTGATGTAGACTTGGGGTGTCCTATCTGTTGATGTAGACTTGGGGGTGTCCTATCTGTTGATGTAGACTTGGGGTGTCCTATCTGTTGATGTAGACTTGGGGTGTCCTATCTGTTGATGTAGACTTGGGGGTGTCCTATCTGTTGATGTAGACTTGGGGTGTCCTATCCTGTTGATGTAGACTTGGGGTGTCCTATCTGTTGATGTAGACTTGGGGTGTCCTACCTGTTGATATAGACTTGGGGTGTCCTATCTGTTGATGTAGACTTGGGGTGTCCTACCTGTTGATGTAGACTTGGGGTGTCCTACTGTTGATGTAGACTTGGGGTGTCCTATCTGTTGATGTAGACTTGGGGTGTCCTATCTGTTGATGTAGACTTGGGGTGTCCTATCTGTTGATGTAGACTTGGGGTGTCCTATCTGTTGATGTAGACTTGGGGTGTCCTATCTGTTGATGTAGACTTGGGGTGTCCTATCTGTTGATGTAGACTTGGGGTGTCCTATCTGTTGATGTAGACTTGGGGTGTCCTATCTGATGTAGACTTGGGGTGTCCTATCTGTTGATGTAGACTTGGGGTGTCCTATCTGTTGATGTAGACTTGGGGTGTCCTACCTGTTGATGTAGACTTGGGGTGTCCTACCTGTTGATGTAGACTTGGGGTGTCCTATCTGTTGATGTAGACTTGGGGTGTCCTATCTGTTGATGTACACTTGGGGTGTCCTATCTGTTGATGTAGACTTGGGGTGTCCTACCTGTTGATGTAGACTTGGGGTGTCCTATCTGTTGATGTAGACTTGGGGTGTCCTACCTGTTGATGTAGACTTGGGGTGTCCTATCTGTTAATGTAGACTTGGGGTGTCCTACCTGTTGATGTAGACTTGGGGTTGTCCTATCTGTTGATGTAGACTTGGGGTGTCCTATATGTTGATGTAGACTTGGGGTGTCCTATCTGTTGATGTAGACTTGGGGTGTCCTACCTGTTGATGTAGACTTGGGGTGTCCTATCTGTTGATGTAGACTTGGGGTGTCCTATCTGTTGATGTAGACTTGGGGTGTCCTATCTGTTGATGTAGACTTGGGGTGTCCTATCTGTTGATGTAGACCTTGGGGTGTCCTACCTGTTGATGTAGACTTGGGGTGTGTCCTACCTGTTGATGTAGACTTGGGGTGTCCTATCTGTTGATGTAGACTTGGGGTGTCCTATCTGTTGATGTAGACTTGGGGTTGTCCTATCTGTTGATGTAGACTTGGGGTGTCCTACCTGTTGATGTAGACTTGGGGTGTCCTTACCTGTTGATGTAGACTTGGGGTGTCCTATCTGTTGATGTAGACTTGGGGGTGTCCTATCTGTTGATGTAGACTTGGGGGTGTCCTATCTGTTGATGTAGACTTGGGGGTGTCCTACCTGTTGATGTAGACTTGGGGTGTCCTACCTGTTGATGTAGACTTGGGGTGTCCTATCTGTTGATGTAGACTTGGGGTGTCCTACCTGTTGATGTAGACTTGGGGTGTCCTACCTGTTGATGTAGACTTGGGGTGTCCTATCTGTTGATGTAGACTTGGGGTGTCCTACCTGTTGATGTAGACTTGGGGTGTCCTACCTGTTGATGTAGACTTGGGGTGTCCTACCGTTGATGTAGACTTGGGGTGTCCTATCTGTTGATGTAGACTTGGGGTGTCCTATCTGTTGATGTAGACTTGGGGTGTCCTATCTGTTGATGTAGACTTGGGGTGTCCTATCTGTTGATGTAGACTTGGGGTGTCCTATCTGTTGATGTAGACTTGGGGTGTCCTATCTGTTGATGTAGACTTGGGGTGTCCTATCTGTTGATGTAGACTTGGGGTGTCCTACCTGTTGATGTAGACTTGGGGTGTCCTACCTGTTGATGTAGACTTGGGGTGTCCTACCTGTTGATGTAGACTTGGGGTGTCCTACCTGTTGATGTAGACTTGGGGTGTCCTACCTGTTGATGTAGACTTGGGGTGTCCTATCTGTTGATGTAGACTTGGGGTGTCCTATCTGTTGATGTAGACTTGGGGTGTCCTACCTGTTGATGTAGACTTGGGGTGTCCTACCTGTTGATGTAGACTTGGGGTGTCCTATCTGTTGATGTAGACTTGGGGTGTCCTACCTGTTGATGTAGACTTGGGGTGTCCTACCTGTTGATGTAGACTTGGGGTGTCCTATCTGTTGATGTAGACTTGGGGTGTCCTACCTGTTGATGTAGACTTGGGGTGTCCTACCTGTTGATGTAGACTTGGGGTGTCCTACCTGTTGATGTAGACTTGGGGTGTCCTATCTGTTGATGTAGACTTGGGGTGTCCTACCTGTTGATGTAGACTTGGGGTGTCCTATCTGTTGATGTAGACTTGGGGTGTCCTATCTGTTGATGTAGACTTGGGGTGTCCTATCTGTTGATGTAGACTTGGGGTGTCCTATCTGTTGATGTAGACTTGGGGTGTCCTACCTGTTGATGTAGACTTGGGGTGTCCTACCTGTTGATGTAGACTTGGGGTGTCCTATCTGTTGATGTAGACTTGGGGTGTCCTACCTGTTGATGTAGACTTGGGGTGTCCTATCTGTTGATGTAGATTTGGGGTGTCCTATCTGTTGATGTAGACTTGGGGTGTCCTATCTGTTGATGTAGACTTGGGGTGTCCTATCTGTTGATGTAGACTTGGGGTGTCCTATCTGTTGATGTAGACTTGGGGTGTCCTATCTGTTGATGTAGACTTGGGGTGTCCTACCTGTTGATGTAGACTTGGGGTGTCCTACCTGTTTATGTAGACTTGGGGTGTCCTATCTGTTGATGTAGACTTGGGGTGTCCTACCTGTTGATGTAGACTTGGGGTGTCCTACCTGTTGATGTAGACTTGGGGTGTCCTATCTGTTGATGTAGACTTGGGGTGTCCTACCTGTTGATGTAGACTTGGGGTGTCCTACCTGTTGATGTAGACTTGGGGTGTCCGATCTGTTGATGTAGACTTGGGGTGTCCTATCTGTTGATGTAGACTTGGGGTGTCCTACCTGTTGATATAGACTTGGGGTGTCCTATCTGTTGATGTAGACTTGGGGTGTCCTACCTGTTGATGTAGACTTGGGGTGTCCTACCTGTTGATGTAGACTTGGGGTGTCCTATCTGTTGATGTAGACTTGGGGTGTCCTATCTGTTGATGTACACTTGGGGTGTCCTATCTGTTGATGTACACTTGGGGAGTCCTATCTGTTGATGTAGACTTGGGGTGTCCTATCTGTTGATGTAGACTTGGGGTGTCCTATCTGTTTATGTAGACTTGGGGTGTCCTATCTGTTGATGTAGACTTGGGGTGTCCTATCTGTTGATGTACACTTGGGGTGTCCTACCTGTTGATGTAGACTTGGGGTGTCCTATCTGTTGATGTAGACTTGGGGTGTCCTATCTGTTGATGTAGACTTGGGGTGTCCTACCTGTTGATGTAGACTTGGGGTGTCCTATCTGTTGATGTAGACTTGGGGTGTCCTACCTGTTGATGTAGACTTGGGGTGTCCTATCTGTTGATGTAGACTTGGGGTGTCCTATCTGTTGATGTAGACTTGGGGTGTCCTACCTGTTGATGTAGACTTGGCGTGTCCTATCTGTTGATGTAGACTTGGGGTGTCCTACCTGTTGATGTAGACTTGGGGTGTCCTATCTGTTGATGTAGACTTGGGGTGTCCTATCTGTTGATGTAGACTTGGGGTGTCCTACCTGTTGATGTAGACTTGGGGTGTCCTACCTGTTGATGTAGACTTGGGGTGTCCTATCTGTTGATGTAGACTTGGGGTGTCCTATCTGTTGATGTAGACTTGGGTTGTCCTATCTGTTGATGTAGACTTGGGGTGTCCTATCTGTTGATGTAGACTTGGGGTGTCCTATCTGTTGATGTAGACTTGGGGTGTCCTATCTGTTGATGTAGACTTGGGGTGTCCTATCTGTTGATGTAGACTTGGGGTGTCCTACCTGTTGATGTAGACTTGGGGTGTCCTACCTGTTGATGTAGACTTGGGGTGTCCTACCTGTTGATGTAGACTTGGGGTGTCCTATCTGTTGATGTAGACTTGGGGTGTCCTATCTGTTGATGTAGACTTGGGGTGTCCTATCTGTTGATGTACACTTGGGGTGTCCTATCTGTTGATGTAGACTTGGGGTGTCCTATCTGTTGATGTAGACTTGGGGTGTCCTATCTGTTGATGTAGACTTGGGGTGTCCTATCTGTTGATGTAGACTTGGGGTGTCCTATCTGTTGATGTAGACTTGGGGTGTCCTACCTGTTGATGTAGACTTGGGGTGTCCTACCTGTTGATGTAGACTTGGGGTGTCCTATCTGTTGATGTAGACTTGGGGTGTCCTATCTGTTGATGTACACTTGGGGTGTCCTATCTGTTGATGTAGACTTGGGGTGTCCTACCTGTTGATGTAGACTTGGGGTGTCCTATCTGTTGATGTAGACTTGGGGTGTCCTACCTGTTGATGTAGACTTGGGGTGTCCTATCTGTTGATGTAGACTTGGGGTGTCCTACCTGTTGATGTAGACTTGGGGTGTCCTATCTGTTGATGTAGACTTGGGGTGTCCTATATGTTGATGTAGACTTGGGGTGTCCTATCTGTTGATGTAGACTTGGGGTGTCCTACCTGTTGATGTAGACTTGGGGTGTCCTATCTGTTGATGTAGACTTGGGGTGTCCTACCTGTTGATGTAGACTTGGGGTGTCCTATCTGTTGATGTAGACTTGGGGTGTCCTACCTGTTGATGTAGACTTGGGGTGTCCTATCTGTTGATGTAGACTTGGGGTGTCCTATATGTTGATGTAGACTTGGGGTGTCCTATCTGTTGATGTAGACTTGGGGTGTCCTACCTGTTGATGTAGACTTGGGGTGTCCTACCTGTTGATGTAGACTTGGGGTGTCCTATCTGTTGATGTAGACTTGGGGTGTCCTATCTGTTGATGTAGACTTGGGGTGTCCTATCTGTTGATGTAGACTTGGGGTGTCCTACCTGTTGATGTAGACTTGGGGTGTCCTACCTGTTGATGTAGACTTGGGGTGTCCTATCTGTTGATGTAGACTTGGGGTGTCCTATCTGTTGATGTAGACTTGGGGTGTCCTATCTGTTGATGTAGACTTGGGGTGTCCTACCTGTTGATGTAGACTTGGGGTGTCCTACCTGTTGATGTAGACTTGGGGTGTCCTATCTGTTGATGTAGACTTGGGGTGTCCTATCTGTTGATGTAGACTTGGGGTGTCCTATCTGTTGATGTAGACTTGGGGTGTCCTACCTGTTGATGTAGACTTGGGGTGTCCTACCTGTTGATGTAGACTTGGGGTGTCCTATCTGTTGATGTAGACTTGGGGTGTCCTACCTGTTGATGTAGACTTGGGGTGTCCTACCTGTTGATGTAGACTTGGGGTGTCCTATCTGTTGATGTAGACTTGGGGTGTCCTACCTGTTGATGTAGACTTGGGGTGTCCTACCTGTTGATGTAGACTTGGGGTGTCCTACCTGTTGATGTAGACTTGGGGTGTCCTATCTGTTGATGTAGACTTGGGGTGTCCTATCTGTTGATGTAGACTTGGGGTGTCCTATCTGTTGATGTAGACTTGGGGTGTCCTATCTGTTGATGTAGACTTGGGGTGTCCTATCTGTTGATGTAGACTTGGGGTGTCCTATCTGTTGATGTAGACTTGGGGTGTCCTATCTGTTGATGTAGACTTGGGGTGTCCTACCTGTTGATGTAGACTTGGGGTGTCCTACCTGTTGATGTAGACTTGGGGTGTCCTACCTGTTGATGTAGACTTGGGGTGTCCTACCTGTTGATGTAGACTTGGGGTGTCCTACCTGTTGATGTAGACTTGGGGTGTCCTATCTGTTGATGTAGACTTGGGGTGTCCTATCTGTTGATGTAGACGTGGGGTGTCCTACCTGTTGATGTAGACTTGGGGTGTCCTACCTGTTGATGTAGACTTGGGGTGTCCTATCTGTTGATGTAGACTTGGGGTGTCCTACCTGTTGATGTAGACTTGGGGTGTCCTACCTGTTGATGTAGACTTGGGGTGTCCTATCTGTTGATGTAGACTTGGGGTGTCCTACCTGTTGATGTAGACTTGGGGTGTCCTACCTGTTGATGTAGACTTGGGGTGTCCTACCTGTTGATGTAGACTTGGGGTGTCCTATCTGTTGATGTAGACTTGGGGTGTCCTACCTGTTGATGTAGACTTGGGGTGTCCTATCTGTTGATGTAGACTTGGGGTGTCCTATCTGTTGATGTAGACTTGGGGTGTCCTATCTGTTGATGTAGATTTGGGGTGTCCTATCTGTTGATGTAGACTTGGGGTGTCCTACCTGTTGATGTAGACTTGGGGTGTCCTACCTGTTGATGTAGACTTGGGGTGTCCTATCTGTTGATGTAGACTTGGGGTGTCCTACCTGTTGATGTAGACTTGGGGTGTCCTATCTGTTGATGTAGATTTGGGGTGTCCTATCTGTTGATGTAGACTTGGGGTGTCCTATCTGTTGATGTAGACTTGGGGTGTCCTATCTGTTGATGTAGACTTGGGGTGTCCTATCTGTTGATGTAGACTTGGGGTGTCCTATCTGTTGATGTAGACTTGGGGTGTCCTACCTGTTGATGTAGACTTGGGGTGTCCTACCTGTTTATGTAGACTTGGGGTGTCCTATCTGTTGATGTAGACTTGGGGTGTCCTACCTGTTGATGTAGACTTGGGGTGTCCTACCTGTTGATGTAGACTTGGGGTGTCCTATCTGTTGATGTAGACTTGGGGTGTCCTACCTGTTGATGTAGACTTGGGGTGTCCTACCTGTTGATGTAGACTTGGGGTGTCCTATCTGTTGATGTAGACTTGGGGTGTCCTATCTGTTGATGTAGACTTGGGGTGTCCTACCTGTTGATGTAGACTTGGGGTGTCCTATCTGTTGATGTAGACTTGGGGTGTCCTATCCGTTGATGTAGACTTGGGGTATCCTTCCTGTTGATGTAGACTTGGGGTGTCCTATCTGTTGATGTAGACTTGGGGTGTCCTACCTGTTGATGTAGACTTGGGGTGTCCTACCTGTTGATGTAGACTTGGGGTGTCCTACCTGTTGATGTAGACTTGGGGTGTCCTATCTGTTGATGTAGACTTGGGGTGTCCTATCTGTTGATGTACACTTGGGGTGTCCTACCTGTTGATGTAGACTTGGGGTGTCCTACCTGTTGATGTAGACGTGTCCTATCTGTTGATGTAGACTTGGGGTGTCCTACCTGTTGATGTAGACTTGGGGTGTCCTACCTGTTGATGTAGACTTCGGGTGTCCTATCTGTTGATGTAGACTTGGGGTGTCCTACCTGTTGATGTAGACTTGGGGTGTCCTATCTGTTGATGTAGACTTGGGGTGTCCTACCTGTTGATGTAGACTTGGGGTGTCCTACCTGTTGATGTAGACTTGGGGTGTCCTATCTGTTGATGTAGACTTGGGGTGTCCTACCTGTTGATGTAGACTTGGGGTGTCCTATCTGTTGATGTAGACTTGGGGTGTCCTATCTGTTGATGTAGACTTGGGGTGTCCTACCTGTTGATGTAGACTGTGTCCTATCTGTTGATGTAGACTTGGGGTGTCCTACCTGTTGATGTAGACTTGGGGTGTCCTATCTGTTGATGTAGACTTGGGGTGTCCTATCTGTTGATGTAGACTTGGGGTGTCCTATCTGTTGATGTAGACTTGGGGTGTCCTACCTGTTGATGTAGACTTGGGGTGTCCTACCTGTTGATGTAGACTTGGGGTGTCCTATCTGTTGATGTAGACTTGGGGTGTCCTATCTGTTGATGTAGACTTGGGGTGTCCTACCTGTTGATGTAGACTTGGGGTGTCCTACCTGTTGATGTAGTCTTGGGGTGTCCTACCTGTTGATGTAGACTTGGGGTGTCCTACCTGTTGATGTAGGGGTGTCCTATCTGTTGATGTAGACTTGGGGTGTCCTATCTGTTGATGTAGACTTGGGGTGTCCTATCTGTTGATGTAGACTTGGGGTGTCCTACCTGTTGATGTAGACTTGGGGTGTCCTACCTGTTGATGTAGACTTGGGGTGTCCTATCTGTTGATGTAGACTTGGGGTGTCCTATCTGTTGATGTAGACTTGGGGTGTCCTACCTGTTGATGTAGACTTGGGGTGTCCTACCTGTTGATGTAGACTTGGGGTGTCCTATCTGTTGATGTAGACTTGGGGTGTCCTATCTGTTGATGTAGACTTGGGGTGTCCTATCTGTTGATGTAGACTTGGGGTGTCCTACCTGTTGATGTAGACTTGGGGTGTCCTACCTGTTGATGTAGACTTGGGGTGTCCTATCTGTTGATGTAGACTTGGGGTGTCCTATCTGTTGATGTAGACTTGGGGTGTCCTATCTGTTGATGTAGACTTGGGGTGTCCTATCTGTTGATGTAGACTTGGGGTGTCCTACCTGTTGATGTAGACTTGGGGTGTCCTATCGGTTGATGTAGACTTGGGGTGTCCTATCTGTTGATGTAGACTTGGGGTGTCCTACCTGTTGATGTAGACTTGGGGTGTCCTATCTGTTGATGTAGACTTGGGGTGTCCTATCTGTTGATGTAGACTTGGGGTGTCCTATCTGTTGATGTAGACTTGGGGTGTCCTACCTGTTGATGTAGACTTGGGGTGTCCTATCTGTTGATGTAGACTTGGGGTGTCCTATCTGTTGATGTAGACTTGGGGTGTCCTATCTGTTGATGTAGACTTGGGGTGTCCTATCTGTTGATGTAGACTTGGGGTGTCCTATCTGTTGATGTAGACTTGGGGTGTCCTATCTGTTGATGTAGACTTGGGGTGTCCTATCTGTTGATGTACACTTGGGGTGTCCTATCTGTTGATGTAGACTTTGGGTGTCCTACCTGTTGATGTAGACTTGGGGTGTCCTATCTGTTGATGTAGACTTGGGGTGTCCTACCTGTTGATGTAGACTTGGGGTGTCCTATCTGTTGATGTAGACTTGGGGTGTCCTATCTGTTGATGTAGACTTGGGGTGTCCTACCTGTTGATGTAGACTTGGGGTGTCCTATCTGTTGATGTAGACTTGGGGTGTCCTATCTGTTGATGTAGACTTGGGGTGTCCTACCTGTTGATGTAGACTTGGGGTGTCCTACCTGTTGATGTAGACTTGGGGTGTCCTATCTGTTGATGTAGACTTGGGGTGTCCTATCTGTTGATGTAGACTTGGGGTGTCCTATCTGTTGATGTAGATTTGGGGTGTCCTATCTGTTGATGTAGACTTGGGGTGTCCTACCTGTTGATGTAGACTTGGGGTGTCCTACCTGTTGATGTAGACTTGGGGTGTCCTATCTGTTGATGTAGACTTGGGGTGTCCTACCTGTTGATGTAGACTTGGGGTGTCCTATCTGTTGATGTAGATTTGGGGTGTCCTATCTGTTGATGTAGACTTGGGGTGTCCTATCTGTTGATGTAGACTTGGGGTGTCCTATCTGTTGATGTAGACTTGGGGTGTCCTATCTGTTGATGTAGACTTGGGGTGTCCTATCTGTTGATGTAGACTTGGGGTGTCCTACCTGTTGATGTAGACTTGGGGTGTCCTACCTGTTTATGTAGACTTGGGGTGTCCTATCTGTTGATGTAGACTTGGGGTGTCCTACCTGTTGATGTAGACTTGGGGTGTCCTACCTGTTGATGTAGACTTGGGGTGTCCTATCTGTTGATGTAGACTTGGGGTGTCCTACCTGTTGATGTAGACTTGGGGTGTCCTATCTGTTGATGTAGACTTGGGGTGTCCTATCTGTTGATGTAGACTTGGGGTGTCCTACCTGTTGATGTAGACTTGGGGTGTCCTATCTGTTGATGTAGACTTGGGGTGTCCTATCCGTTGATGTAGACTTGGGGTGTCCTTCCTGTTGATGTAGACTTGGGGTGTCCTATCTGTTGATGTAGACTTGGGGTGTCCTACCTGTTGATGTAGACTTGGGGTGTCCTACCTGTTGATGTAGACTTGGGGTGTCCTATCTGTTGATGTAGACTTGGGGTGTCCTATCTGTTGATGTAGACTTGGGGTGTCCTACCTGTTGATGTAGACTTGGGGTGTCCTATCTGTTGATGTAGACTTGGGGTGTCCTATCCGTTGATGTAGACTTGGGGTGTCCTTCCTGTTGATGTAGACTTGGGGTGTCCTATCTGTTGATGTAGACTTGGGGTGTCCTACCTGTTGATGTAGACTTGGGGTGTCCTACCTGTTGATGTAGACTTGGGGTGTCCTACCTGTTGATGTAGACTTGGGGTGTCCTATCTGTTGATGTAGACTTGGGGTGTCCTATCTGTTGATGTACACTTGGGGTGTCCTACCTGTTGATGTAGACTTGGGGTGTCCTACCTGTTGATGTAGACGTGTCCTATCTGTTGATGTAGACTTGGGGTGTCCTACCTGTTGATGTAGACTTGGGGTGTCCTACCTGTTGATGTAGACTTCGGGTGTCCTATCTGTTGATGTAGACTTGGGGTGTCCTACCTGTTGATGTAGACTTGGGGTGTCCTATCTGTTGATGTAGACTTGGGGTGTCCTACCTGTTGATGTAGACTTGGGGTGTCCTACCTGTTGATGTAGACTTGGGGTGTCCTATCTGTTGATGTAGACTTGGGGTGTCCTACCTGTTGATGTAGACTTGGGGTGTCCTATCTGTTGATGTAGACTTGGGGTGTCCTATCTGTTGATGTAGACTTGGGGTGTCCTACCTGTTGATGTAGACTGTGTCCTATCTGTTGATGTAGACTTGGGGTGTCCTACCTGTTGATGTAGACTTGGGGTGTCCTATCTGTTGATGTAGACTTGGGGTGTCCTATCTGTTGATGTAGACTTGGGGTGTCCTATCTGTTGATGTAGACTTGGGGTGTCCTACCTGTTGATGTAGACTTGGGGTGTCCTACCTGTTGATGTAGACTTGGGGTGTCCTATCTGTTGATGTAGACTTGGGGTGTCCTATCTGTTGATGTAGACTTGGGGTGTCCTACCTGTTGATGTAGACTTGGGGTGTCCTACCTGTTGATGTAGTCTTGGGGTGTCCTACCTGTTGATGTAGACTTGGGGTGTCCTACCTGTTGATGTAGGGGTGTCCTATCTGTTGATGTAGACTTGGGGTGTCCTATCTGTTGATGTAGACTTGGGGTGTCCTATCTGTTGATGTAGACTTGGGGTGTCCTACCTGTTGATGTAGACTTGGGGTGTCCTACCTGTTGATGTAGACTTGGGGTGTCCTATCTGTTGATGTAGACTTGGGGTGTCCTATCTGTTGATGTAGACTTGGGGTGTCCTACCTGTTGATGTAGACTTGGGGTGTCCTACCTGTTGATGTAGACTTGGGGTGTCCTATCTGTTGATGTAGACTTGGGGTGTCCTATCTGTTGATGTAGACTTGGGGTGTCCTATCTGTTGATGTAGACTTGGGGTGTCCTACCTGTTGATGTAGACTTGGGGTGTCCTACCTGTTGATGTAGACTTGGGGTGTCCTATCTGTTGATGTAGACTTGGGGTGTCCTATCTGTTGATGTAGACTTGGGGTGTCCTATCTGTTGATGTAGACTTGGGGTGTCCTATCTGTTGATGTAGACTTGGGGTGTCCTACCTGTTGATGTAGACTTGGGGTGTCCTATCGGTTGATGTAGACTTGGGGTGTCCTATCTGTTGATGTAGACTTGGGGTGTCCTACCTGTTGATGTAGACTTGGGGTGTCCTATCTGTTGATGTAGACTTGGGGTGTCCTATCTGTTGATGTAGACTTGGGGTGTCCTATCTGTTGATGTAGACTTGGGGTGTCCTACCTGTTGATGTAGACTTGGGGTGTCCTATCTGTTGATGTAGACTTGGGGTGTCCTATCTGTTGATGTAGACTTGGGGTGTCCTATCTGTTGATGTAGACTTGGGGTGTCCTATCTGTTGATGTAGACTTGGGGTGTCCTATCTGTTGATGTAGACTTGGGGTGTCCTATCTGTTGATGTAGACTTGGGGTGTCCTATCTGTTGATGTACACTTGGGGTGTCCTATCTGTTGATGTAGACTTTGGGTGTCCTACCTGTTGATGTAGACTTGGGGTGTCCTATCTGTTGATGTAGACTTGGGGTGTCCTACCTGTTGATGTAGACTTGGGGTGTCCTATCTGTTGATGTAGACTTGGGGTGTCCTATCTGTTGATGTAGACTTGGGGTGTCCTACCTGTTGATGTAGACTTGGGGTGTCCTATCTGTTGATGTAGACTTGGGGTGTCCTATCTGTTGATGTAGACTTGGGGTGTCCTACCTGTTGATGTAGACTTGGGGTGTCCTACCTGTTGATGTAGACTTGGGGTGTCCTATCTGTTGATGTAGACTTGGGGTGTCCTATCTGTTGATGTAGACTTGGGGTGTCCTATCTGTTGATGTAGATTTGGGGTGTCCTATCTGTTGATGTAGACTTGGGGTGTCCTACCTGTTGATGTAGACTTGGGGTGTCCTACCTGTTGATGTAGACTTGGGGTGTCCTATCTGTTGATGTAGACTTGGGGTGTCCTACCTGTTGATGTAGACTTGGGGTGTCCTATCTGTTGATGTAGATTTGGGGTGTCCTATCTGTTGATGTAGACTTGGGGTGTCCTATCTGTTGATGTAGACTTGGGGTGTCCTATCTGTTGATGTAGACTTGGGGTGTCCTATCTGTTGATGTAGACTTGGGGTGTCCTATCTGTTGATGTAGACTTGGGGTGTCCTACCTGTTGATGTAGACTTGGGGTGTCCTACCTGTTTATGTAGACTTGGGGTGTCCTATCTGTTGATGTAGACTTGGGGTGTCCTACCTGTTGATGTAGACTTGGGGTGTCCTACCTGTTGATGTAGACTTGGGGTGTCCTATCTGTTGATGTAGACTTGGGGTGTCCTACCTGTTGATGTAGACTTGGGGTGTCCTATCTGTTGATGTAGACTTGGGGTGTCCTATCTGTTGATGTAGACTTGGGGTGTCCTACCTGTTGATGTAGACTTGGGGTGTCCTATCTGTTGATGTAGACTTGGGGTGTCCTATCCGTTGATGTAGACTTGGGGTGTCCTTCCTGTTGATGTAGACTTGGGGTGTCCTATCTGTTGATGTAGACTTGGGGTGTCCTACCTGTTGATGTAGACTTGGGGTGTCCTACCTGTTGATGTAGACTTGGGGTGTCCTATCTGTTGATGTAGACTTGGGGTGTCCTATCTGTTGATGTAGACTTGGGGTGTCCTACCTGTTGATGTAGACTTGGGGTGTCCTATCTGTTGATGTAGACTTGGGGTGTCCTATCCGTTGATGTAGACTTGGGGTGTCCTTCCTGTTGATGTAGACTTGGGGTGTCCTATCTGTTGATGTAGACTTGGGGTGTCCTACCTGTTGATGTAGACTTGGGGTGTCCTACCTGTTGATGTAGACTTGGGGTGTCCTACCTGTTGATGTAGACTTGGGGTGTCCTATCTGTTGATGTAGACTTGGGGTGTCCTATCTGTTGATGTACACTTGGGGTGTCCTACCTGTTGATGTAGACTTGGGGTGTCCTACCTGTTGATGTAGACGTGTCCTATCTGTTGATGTAGACTTGGGGTGTCCTACCTGTTGATGTAGACTTGGGGTGTCCTACCTGTTGATGTAGACTTCGGGTGTCCTATCTGTTGATGTAGACTTGGGGTGTCCTACCTGTTGATGTAGACTTGGGGTGTCCTATCTGTTGATGTAGACTTGGGGTGTCCTACCTGTTGATGTAGACTTGGGGTGTCCTACCTGTTGATGTAGACTTGGGGTGTCCTATCTGTTGATGTAGACTTGGGGTGTCCTACCTGTTGATGTAGACTTGGGGTGTCCTATCTGTTGATGTAGACTTGGGGTGTCCTATCTGTTGATGTAGACTTGGGGTGTCCTACCTGTTGATGTAGACTGTGTCCTATCTGTTGATGTAGACTTGGGGTGTCCTACCTGTTGATGTAGACTTGGGGTGTCCTATCTGTTGATGTAGACTTGGGGTGTCCTATCTGTTGATGTAGACTTGGGGTGTCCTATCTGTTGATGTAGACTTGGGGTGTCCTACCTGTTGATGTAGACTTGGGGTGTCCTACCTGTTGATGTAGACTTGGGGTGTCCTATCTGTTGATGTAGACTTGGGGTGTCCTATCTGTTGATGTAGACTTGGGGTGTCCTACCTGTTGATGTAGACTTGGGGTGTCCTACCTGTTGATGTAGTCTTGGGGTGTCCTACCTGTTGATGTAGACTTGGGGTGTCCTACCTGTTGATGTAGGGGTGTCCTATCTGTTGATGTAGACTTGGGGTGTCCTATCTGTTGATGTAGACTTGGGGTGTCCTATCTGTTGATGTAGACTTGGGGTGTCCTACCTGTTGATGTAGACTTGGGGTGTCCTACCTGTTGATGTAGACTTGGGGTGTCCTATCTGTTGATGTAGACTTGGGGTGTCCTATCTGTTGATGTAGACTTGGGGTGTCCTACCTGTTGATGTAGACTTGGGGTGTCCTACCTGTTGATGTAGACTTGGGGTGTCCTATCTGTTGATGTAGACTTGGGGTGTCCTATCTGTTGATGTAGACTTGGGGTGTCCTATCTGTTGATGTAGACTTGGGGTGTCCTACCTGTTGATGTAGACTTGGGGTGTCCTACCTGTTGATGTAGACTTGGGGTGTCCTATCTGTTGATGTAGACTTGGGGTGTCCTATCTGTTGATGTAGACTTGGGGTGTCCTATCTGTTGATGTAGACTTGGGGTGTCCTATCTGTTGATGTAGACTTGGGGTGTCCTACCTGTTGATGTAGACTTGGGGTGTCCTATCGGTTGATGTAGACTTGGGGTGTCCTATCTGTTGATGTAGACTTGGGGTGTCCTACCTGTTGATGTAGACTTGGGGTGTCCTATCTGTTGATGTAGACTTGGGGTGTCCTATCTGTTGATGTAGACTTGGGGTGTCCTATCTGTTGATGTAGACTTGGGGTGTCCTACCTGTTGATGTAGACTTGGGGTGTCCTATCTGTTGATGTAGACTTGGGGTGTCCTATCTGTTGATGTAGACTTGGGGTGTCCTATCTGTTGATGTAGACTTGGGGTGTCCTATCTGTTGATGTAGACTTGGGGTGTCCTATCTGTTGATGTAGACTTGGGGTGTCCTATCTGTTGATGTAGACTTGGGGTGTCCTATCTGTTGATGTACACTTGGGGTGTCCTATCTGTTGATGTAGACTTTGGGTGTCCTACCTGTTGATGTAGACTTGGGGTGTCCTATCTGTTGATGTAGACTTGGGGTGTCCTACCTGTTGATGTAGACTTGGGGTGTCCTATCTGTTGATGTAGACTTGGGGTGTCCTATCTGTTGATGTAGACTTGGGGTGTCCTACCTGTTGATGTAGACTTGGGGTGTCCTATCTGTTGATGTAGACTTGGGGTGTCCTATCTGTTGATGTAGACTTGGGGTGTCCTACCTGTTGATGTAGACTTGGGGTGTCCTACCTGTTGATGTAGACTTGGGGTGTCCTATCTGTTGATGTAGACTTGGGGTGTCCTATCTGTTGATGTAGACTTGGGGTGTCCTATCTGTTGATGTAGACTTGGGGTGTCCTATCTGTTGATGTAGACTTGGGGTGTCCTATCTGTTGATGTACACTTGGGGTGTCCTATCTGTTGATGTAGACTTGGGGTGTCCTATCTGTTGATGTAGACTTGGGGTGTCCTATCTGTTGATGTAGACTTGGGGTGTCCTATCTGTTGATGTAGACTTGGGGTGTCCTACCTGTTGATGTAGACTTGGGGTGTCCTACCTGTTGATGTACACTTGGGGTGTCCTATCTGTTGATGTAGACTTGGGGTGTCCTATCTGTTGATGTAGACTTGGGGTGTCCTACCTGTTGATGTAGACTTGGGGTGTCCTATCTGTTGATGTAGACTTGGGGTGTCCTACCTGTTGATGTAGACTTGGGGTGTCCTATCTGTTGATGTAGACTTGGGGTGTCCTATCTGTTGATGTAGACTTGGGGTGTCCTACCTGTTGATGTAGACTTGGGGTGTCCTATCTGTTGATGTAGACTTGGGGTGTCCTATCTGTTGATGTAGACTTGGGGTGTCCTACCTGTTGATGTAGACTTGGGGTGTCCTACCTGTTGATGTAGACTTGGGGTGTCCTACCTGTTGATGTAGACTTGGGGTGTCCTATCTGTTGATGTAGACTTGGGGTGTCCTATCTGTTGATGTAGACTTGGGGTGTCCTATCTGTTGATGTAGACTTGGGGTGTCCTATCTGTTGATGTAGACTTGGGGTGTCCTACCTGTTGATGTAGACTTGGGGTGTCCTATCTGTTGATGTAGACTTGGGGTGTCCTACCTGTTGATGTAGACTTGGGGTGTCCTACCTGTTGATGTAGACTTGGGGTGTCCTATCTGTTGATGTAGACTTGGGGTGTCCTATCTGTTGATGTAGACTTGGGGTGTCCTACCTGTTGATGTAGACTTGGGGTGTCCTACCTGTTGATGTAGACTTGGGGTGTCCTACCTGTTGATGTAGACTTGGGGTGTCCTATCTGTTGATGTAGACTTGGGGTGTCCTATCTGTTGATGTAGACTTGGGGTGTCCTACCTGTTGATGTAGACTTGGGGTGTCCTATCTGTTGATGTAGACTTGGGGTGTCCTATCTGTTGATGTAGACTTGGGGTGTCCTATCTGTTGATGTAGACTTGGGGTGTCCTACCTGTTGATGTAGACTTGGGGTGTCCTATCTGTTGATGTAGACTTGGGGTGTCCTACCTGTTGATGTAGACTTGGGGTGTCCTACCTGTTGATGTAGACTTGGGGTGTCCTACCTGTTGATGTAGACTTGGGGTGTCCTATCTGTTGATGTAGACTTGGGGTGTCCTATCTGTTGATGTACACTTGGGGTGTCCTACCTGTTGATGTAGACTTGGGGTGTCCTACCTGTTGATGTAGACGTGTCCTATCTGTTGATGTAGACTTGGGGTGTCCTACCTGTTGATGTAGACTTGGGGTGTCCTACCTGTTGATGTAGACTTGGGGTGTCCTATCTGTTGATGTAGACTTGGGGTGTCCTACCTGTTGATGTAGACTTGGGGTGTCCTATCTGTTGATGTAGACTTGGGGTGTCCTACCTGTTGATGTAGACTTGGGGTGTCCTATCTGTTGATGTAGACTTGGGGTGTCCTACCTGTTGATGTAGACTTGGGGTGTCCTATCTGTTGATGTAGACTTGGGGTGTCCTATCTGTTGATGTAGACTTGGGGTGTCCTATCTGTTGATGTAGACTTGGGGTGTCCTATCTGTTGATGTAGACTTGGGGTGTCCTATCTGTTGATGTAGACTTGGGGTGTCCTATCTGTTGATGTAGACTTGGGGTGTCCTATCTGTTGATGTAGACTTGGGGTGTCCTACCTGTTGATGTAGACTTGGGGTGTCCTATCTGTTGATGTAGACTTGGGGTGTCCTACCTGTTGATGTAGACTTGGGGTGTCCTATCTGTTGATGTAGACTTGGGGTGTCCTACCTGTTGATGTAGACTTGGGGTGTCCTATCTGTTGATGTAGACTTGGGGTGTCCTATCTGTTGATGTAGACTTGGGGTGTCCTATCTGTTGATGTAGACTTGGGGTGTCCTATCTGTTGATGTAGACTTGGGGTGTCCTATCTGTTGATGTAGACTTGGGGTGTCCTATCTGTTGATGTAGACTTGGGGTGTCCTATCTGTTGATGTAGACTTGGGGTGTCCTACCTGTTGATGTAGACTTGGGGTGTCCTATCTGTTGATGTAGACTTGGGGTGTCCTACCTGTTGATGTAGACTTGGGGTGTCCTATCTGTTGATGTAGACTTGGGGTGTCCTATCTGTTGATGTAGACTTGGGGTGTCCTATCTGTTGATGTAGACTTGGGGTGTCCTACCTGTTGATGTAGACTTGGGGTGTCCTATCTGTTGATGTAGACTTGGGGTGTCCTACCTGTTGATGTAGACTTGGGGTGTCCTACCTGTTGATGTAGACTTGGGGTGTCCTATCTGTTGATGTAGACTTGGGGTGTCCTATCTGTTGATGTAGACTTGGGGTGTCCTATCTGTTGATGTAGACTTGGGGTGTCCTATCTGTTGATGTAGACTTGGGGTGTCCTACCTGTTGATGTACACTTGGGGTGTCCTATCTGTTGATGTAGACTTGGGGTGTCCTATCTGTTGATGTAGACTTGGGGTGTCCTACCTGTTGATGTAGACTTGGGGTGTCCTACCTGTTGATGTAGACTTGGGGTGTCCTATCTGTTGATGTAGACTTGGGGTGTCCTATCTGTTGATAGTGTATATTTTCTATTTAAATTCTATTTTGAAGAGATGCCTGGAAGAAACACTGGTCATGTGATAAAAATGTTCAGCAGGTTAGAATACATTACAAACTTCTGACAGGTGGTTACAAACTGTCAACAGGTTCAGCCAACTCTTTCACTATTGACTGGATCAAGTTTGATGACACATTCTCTATTTGTCTGAATTTTACCAAGCTGACTGAGGGTGTCAGTGGAGCTAGCCAGGGTGTCAGTGGAGCTAGCCAGGGTGTCAGTGGAGCTAGTCAGGGTGTCAGTGGAGCTAGCCAAGGTGTCAGTGGAGCTAGTCAGGGTGTCAGTGGAGCTAGTCAGGGTGTCAGTGGAGCTAGTCAGGGTGTCAGTGGAGCTAGCCAGGGTGTCAGTGGAGCTAGCCAAGGTGTCAGTGGAGCTAGCCAAGGTGTCAGTGGAGCTAGCCAAGGTGTCAGTGGAGCTAGTCAGGGTGTCAGTGGAGCTAGTCAGGGTGTCAGTGGAGCTAGTCAGGGTGTCAGTGGAGCTAGCCAAGGTGTCAGTGGAGCTAGCCAAGGTGTCAGCAGCCAGCAGGAGCCTGAGTACAACCTGAGTCCCATCACGCTGGAGTATGTCAAACAAAACTCCCTGCTGCTGGCCACGCTGGTCAGTCTGGTGTGCTCTGACCAGTTGGACAACATTGAGCAGCACTTGACAGATGACCACTTCAGCAGCTCAGACCTGCTGCGGCCCCACAGGTCCAGCTCAGACATGAGCCTGGTGGACATGCGCAGCTACCGCTACCACAGGCTCACCTCGGACTACCCGCTGCTGCAGCGCCACCTCTTGCACTGCATCCTGCCCCTGGCGGCATGCGATAACCCCCAGCTTGTGGACAGTAGTGAGCCCATCCTCAAGTTTGTCACAAATGACATCAATGACCAGGTTAGTAGTCAGCCCATCCTTAATTGTGTCACCAATGACACCAGTGACCAGGAAATGATTTTCCTAAGTGTGGTGTGATGTCTTACTTCAGGTTTTCTCAATCTCTAACTCCATGACAGCACATTCCCTGCCCCCATAACAGCACTGTTTCTGCCTGCCTCCATGACAGCACACTCCCTGTCCCCTTGACAGTACACTCCCTGCCCCCATGACAGCACACTCCCTGCCCCCATGACAGCACACTCCCTGCCTCCATGACAGCACACTCCCTGTCCCCTTGACAGTACACTCCCTGCCCCCATGACAGTACACTCCCTGTCCCCTTGACAGTACACTCCCTGCCCCCATGACAGCACACTCCCTGCCCCCATGACAGCACACTCCCTGCCCCCATGACAGTACACTCCCTGCCCCCATGACAGCACACTCCCTGCCCCCATGACAGCACACTCCCTGCCCCCATGACAGTACACTCCCTGCCCCCATGACAGCACACTCCCTGCCCCCATGACAGTACACTCCCTGCCCCCATGACAGCACACTCCCTGCCCCCATGACAGCACACTCCCTGCCCCCATGACAGCACACTCCCTGCCCCCATGACAGCACTGTTTCTGGCTGTCCCCATGACAGTACACTCCCTGCCCCCATGACAGCACACTCCCTGCCCCCATGACAGCACACTCCCTGCCCCCATGACAGCACTGTTTCTGCCTGCCCCCATGACAGCACACTCCCTGCCCCCATGACAGCACACTCCCTGCCCCCATGACAGTACACTCCCTGCCCCCATGACAGCACACTCCCTGCCCCCATGACAGCACTGTTTCTGGCTGTCCCCATGACAGTACACTCCCTGCCCCCATGACAGCACACTCCCTGCCCCCATGACAGCACACTCCCTGCCCCCATGACAGCACACTCCCTGCCCCCATGACAGTACACTCCCTGCCCCCATGACAGTACACTCCCTGCCCCCATGACAGCACACTCCCTGCCCCCATGACAGCACTGTTTCTGGCTGTCCCCATGACAGTACACTCCCTGCCCCCATGACAGCACACTCCCTGCCCCCATGACAGAACACTTCCTGCCCCCATGACAGTACACTCCCTGCCCCCATGACAGCACACTCCCTGCCCCCATGACAGCACTGTTTCTGGCTGTCCCCATGACAGCACACTCCCTGCCCCCATGACAGCACTGTTTCTGCCTGCCCCCATGACAGCACACTCCCTGCCCCCATGACAGCACTGTTTCTGGCTGTCCCCATGACAGCACACTCCCTGTCCCCATGACAGTACACTCCCTGCCCCCATGACAGCACACTCCCTGCCCCCATGACAGCACACTCCCTGTCCCCATGACAGCACACTCCCTGTCCCCTTGACAGTACACTCCCTGCCCCCATGACAGCACACTCCCTGCCCCCATGACAGCACACTCCCTGTCCCCATGACAGCACACTCCCTGTCCCCATGACAGTACACTCCCTGCCCCCATGACAGCACACTCCCTGCCCCCATGACAGCACACTCCCTGCCCCCATGACAGCACACTCCCTGTCCCCATGACAGCACACTCCCTGTCCCCTTGACAGTACACTCCCTGCCCCCATGACAGCACACTCCCTGCCCCCATGACAGCACTGTTTCTGGCTGTCCCCATGACAGCACACTCCCTGTCCCCATGACAGTACACTCCCTGCCCCCATGACAGCACACTCCCTGCCCCCATGACAGCACACTCCCTGCCCCCATGACAGCACTGTTTCTGCCTGCCCCCATGACAGCACACTCCCTGCCCCCATGACAGCACTGTTTCTGGCTGTCCCCATGACAGCACACTCCCTGTCCCCATGACAGTACACTCCCTGCCCCCATGACAGCACACTCCCTGCCCCCATGACAGCACACTCCCTGCCCCCATGACAGCACTGTTTCTGGCTGTCCCCATGACAGTACACTCCCTGCCCCCATGACAGCACACTCCCTGCCCCCATGACAGCACTGTTTCTGCCTGCCCCCATGACAGCACACTCCCTGCCCCCATGACATCACTGTTTCTGCCTGCCCCCATGACAGCACTGTTTCTGCCTGCCCCCATGACAGCACTGTTTCTGCCTGCCCCCATGACAGCACTGTTTCTGCCTGCCCCCATGACAGTACACTCCCTGCCCCCATGACAGCACACTCCCTGCCCTCATGACAGCACACTCCCTGCCCCCATGACAGCACACTCCCTGCCCCCATGACAGCACACTCCCTGTCCCCATGACAGTACACTCCCTGTCCCCATGACAGCACACTCCCTGCCCCCATGACAGCACACTCCCTGCCCCCATGACAGCACACTCCCTGCCCCCATGACAGTACACTCCCTGCCCCCATGACAGTACACTCCCTGCCCCCATGACAGCACACTCCCTGCCCCCATGACAGTACACTCCCTGCCCCCATGACAGCACTGTTTCTGGCTGTCCCCATGACAGTACACTCCCTGCCCCCATGACAGTACACTCCCTGCCCCCATGACAGCACACTCCCTGCCCCCATGACAGCACACTCCCTGCCCCCATGACAGCACACTCCCTGCCCCCATGACAGTACACTCCCTGCCCCCATGACAGCACACTCCCTGCCCCCATGACAGCACACTCCCTGCCCCCATGACAGCACACTCCCTGCCCCCATGACAGTACACTCCCTGCCCCCATGACAGCACACTCCCTGCCCCCATGACAGCACACTCCCTGCCCCCATGACAGTACACTCCCTGCCCCCATGACAGCACACTCCCTGCCCCCATGACAGCACACTCCCTGCCCCCATGACAGCACTGTTTCTGCCTGCCCCCATGACAGCACTGTTTCTGCCTGCCCCCATGACAGCACTGTTTCTGCCTGCCCCCATGACAGCACTGTTTCTGCCTGTCCCCATGACAGCACTGTTTCTGCCTGTCCCCAGGTGAAGCTGTGCATGTTCAGCCTACCAGACAGCCTCCAGTTTGTGCGAGTGATTCAGGCCACGGCCAACAGGCTGGTGCTGGAGCACAAGTGGCAGGAGCTGTTCACCATCCTCTCCTGCCTGCCCCGCTCTCTTGTACAGGGACACAGGCAGCTGCAGACACTGCACGACTACGTGCTTGCCAGTTGGGCTGTCAGCCAGCTGCTACAGGTAGGTGGACCAGCTGCTACAGGTAGGTGGACCAGCTGCTACAGGTAGGTGGGCCAGCCAGCTGCTACAGGTAGGAGGGCCAGCTGCTACAGGTAGGTGGACCAGCTGCTACAGGTAGGTGGACCAGCTGCTACAGGTAGGAGGGCCAGCTGCTACAGGTAGGAGGGCCAGCTGCTACAGGTAGGAGGGCCAGCTGCTACAGGTAGGTGGGCCAGCCAGCTGCTACAGGTAGGTGGGCCAGCTACTACAGGTAGGTGGGCCAGCTGCTACAGGTAGGTGGGCCAGCTGCTACAGGTAGGTGGGCCAGCTGCTACAGGTAGGTGGGCCAGCTGCTACAGGTAGGTGGACCAGCTGCTACAGGTAGGTGGGCCAGCCAGCTGCTACAGGTAGGAGGGCCAGCTGCTACAGGTAGGTGGACCAGCTGCTACAGGTAGGTGGACCAGCTGCTACAGGTAGGAGGGCCAGCTGCTACAGGTAGGAGGGCCAGCTGCTACAGGTAGGAGGGCCAGCTGCTACAGGTAGGTGGACCAGCTGCTACAGGTAGGTGGACCAGCTGCTACAGGTAGGAGGGCCAGCTGCTACAGGTAGGAGGGCCAGCTGCTACAGGTAGGTGGACCAGCTGCTACAGGTAGGTGGACCAGCTGCTACAGGTAGGAGGGCCAGCTGCTACAGGTAGGAGGGCCAGCTGCTACAGGTAGGAGGGCCAGCTGCTACAGGTAGGTGGACCAGCTGCTACAGGTAGGAGGGCCAGCTGCTACAGGTAGGAGGGCCAGCTGCTACAGGTAGGAGGGCCAGCTGCTACAGGTAGGTGGACCAGCTGCTACAGGTAGGTGGACCAGCTGCTACAGGTAGGAGGGCCAGCTGCTACAGGTAGGTGGGCCAGCTGCTACAGGTAGGAGGGCCAGCTGCTACAGGTAGGTGGGCCAGCTGCTACAGGTAGGTGGGCCAGCTGCTACAGGTAGGTGGGCCAGCTGCTACAGGTAGGTGGGCCAGCTGCTACAGGTAGGTGGGCCAGCTGCTACAGGTAGGTGGGCCAGCTGCTACAGGTAGGTGGGCCAGCTACTACAGGTAGGTGGGCCAGCTGCTACAGGTAGGTGGGCCAGCCAGCTGCTACAGGTAGGTGGGCGAGCTACTACAGGTAGGTGGGCCAGCTGCTACAGGTAGGTGGGCCAGCCAGCTGCTACAGGTAGGAGGGCCAGCTGCTACAGGTAGGTGGGCCAGCTGCTACAGGTAGGAGGGCCAGCTGCTACAGGTAGGTGGGCCAGCTGCTACAGGTAGGTGGGCCAGCTGCTACAGGTAGGTGGGCCAGCTGCTACAGGTAGGTGGGCCAGCTGCTACAGGTAGGTGGGCCAGCTGCTACAGGTAGGTGGGCCAGCTGCTACAGGTAGGTGGGCCAGCTACTACAGGTAGGTGGGCCAGCTGCTACAGGTAGGTGGGCCAGCCAGCTGCTACAGGTAGGTGGGCCAGCTACTACAGGTAGGTGGGCCAGCTGCTACAGGTAGGTGGGCCAGCCAGCTGCTACAGGTAGGAGGGCCAGCTGCTACAGGTAGGTGGGCCAGCTGCTACAGGTAGGTGGGCCAGCTACTCCAGGTAGGTGGGCCAGCTACTACAGGTAGGTGGGCCAGCTGCTACAGGTAGGTGGGCCAGCCAGCTGCTACAGGTAGGTGGGCCAGCTGCTAGATAAGATTGTATTGACTGAGGACTTTGTTCTCTAGCTAGTGCCAGCTGCTAGATAAGATTGTATTGACTGAGGACTTTGTTCTCTAGCTAGTGCCAGCTGCTAGATAAGATTGTATTGACTGAGGACTTTGTTCTCTAGCTAGTGCCAGCTGCTAGATAAGATTGTATTGACTGAGGACTTTGTTCTCTAGCTAGTGCCAGCTGCTACATAAGATTGTACTGACTGAGGACTTTGTTCTCTAGCTAGTGCCAGCTGCTAGATAAGATTGTATTGACTGAGGACTTTGTTCCCTAGCCAGTGCCAGCTGCTGATGTTGGAGACCAGCTGAGACAGTTCTCCCATCCCAGCTGTCAAGCGCGGACTGTCCTGAGCCTGATTGACCAGCTGCCTCTAGACCAGAGCCTGGACCTGCTGGAGCTTCTCCTCACCTGCGTGCCTGCTGGCGGCCACATGTGGCACACTGTGGCCGGCAGACTCCAACAACTGGCCATTTTGAATAAGGTAAAAGCAGAAACCTCTTGGCTTATGGCCCCTGGGTCAAGAGAAGTAGAGCACCTGTTTCTGTGACCTCAGCATATGAAGGGATAATGTGGTCAGCACTATGCCCAGCCCCCTTTATTTTCCCTAATATGAGTTAGGTACCCATCAGAGCTGGGTGGACTCAGTGTGAGACTGTAAACAGTCTAGTGCTCTACTGCAAGGCCAATCCGTCCCATGTAAGAAAGTTTTTTCTTTCTATAGACAGATTTAGACATTTTTAAGCTGAGATATTTCTGTCCTGAGATTTTTGTCCTGAGATATTAGTCCTGAGAGCCAAGATTGGCCATTTCAGATTGAAAGGACCTTGAAGAAGCTGGAGCCAGCTGTAGTGTGCAGGTTCAGCAAGTGGCAAGAGATCGAGAGAGCCAGCAAGAACCAGCCCCACGACATCCTCCACCTGCTGGAGCAGGCTGCGGACTTTGACACAGCTCTGGCATGGGCTCGTCTCTTTGCTGCAGACCTAGTCCATGTACGTCCCATTTTTGTAGCCCCACCTAAATCTTCTGTAGCCCCACTTAAATCTTCTGTAGCCCCACCTAAATCTTCTGTAGCCCCACCTAAATCTTCTGTAGCCCCACCTAAATCTTCTGTAGCCCCACCTAAATCTTCTGTAGCCCCACCTAAATCTTCTGTAGCCCCACCTAAATCTTCTGTAGCCCCACCTAAATCTTCTGTAGCCCCACCTAAATCTTCTGTAGCCCCACCTAAATCTTCTGTAGCCCCACCTAAATCTTCTGTAGCCCCACCTAAATCTTCTGTAGCCCCACTTAAATTTTCTGTAGCCCCACCTAAATCTTCTGTAGCCCCACCTAAAGCGTGTGTAGCCCCACCTAAAGCTTGTGTAGCCCCACCTAAATCTTCTGTAGCCCCACCTAAATCTTCTGTAGCCCCACCTAAATCTTCTGTAGCCCCACCTAAATCTTCTGTAGCCCCACCTAAATCTTCTGTAGCCCCACCTAAATCTTCTGTAGCCCCACCTAAATCTTCTGTAGCCCCACCTAAATCTTCTGTAGCCCCACCTAAATCTTCTGTAGCCCCACCTAAAGCGTGTGTAGCCCCACCTAAAGCGTGTGTAGCCCCACCTAAATCTTCTGTAGCCCCACCTAAAGCTTCTGTAGCCCCACCTAAATCTTCTGTAGCCCCACCTAAATCTTCTGTAGCCCACCTAAATCTTCTGTAGCCCCACCTAAAGCTTGTGTAGCCCCACCTAAATCTTCTGTAGCCCCACCTAAAGCTTCTGTAGCCCCACCTAAATCTTCTGTAGCCCCACCTAAATCTTCTGTAGCCCCACCTAAATCTTCTGTAGCCCCACCTAAATCTTCTGTAGCCCACCTAAAGCTTGTGTAGCCCCACCTAAATCTTCTGTAGCCCCACCTAAAGCTTGTGTAGCCCATCCTCCCACAGATTGTCCAAGAAAGACACTTGAAGTGTGTCCTGACATGTGAGCCATCTGACACAGTGACGGCCTTTCAGCTGCTGGATGACCTGCTGACCCACTCCCCCACTCAGTGTCTTGCTGTCTGCCAAACTGTGCTCACCTCACTGACCAAGCCTAAGGAAATCAAGTTTGTTGTCAGCTTCATCTTGTCTTATTTGTCCCAGCTCCTTCCCACCAGTGAAGATCTCAGACTGCAACAGATAGGGGCCAAGGTAGGTTACACTGGCTGCTCTCATCAGTTCCTTGTGCTTGACATTTTTACTCCATTCACATCATCACCTCTCCCATTGTTATACCCAAACATGACATTTTGTCTGACCCCAACATGACATTTTGTCTGACCTCAACATGACATTTTGTCTGACCCTAACATGACATTTTGTCTAACCCCAACATGACATTTTGTCTACCCCAACATGACATTTTGTCTGACCCCAACATGACATTTTGTCTGACCCCAACATGACATTTTGTCTGACCCCAACATGACATTTTGTCTACCCCAACATGACATTTTGTCTGACCCCAACATGACATTTTGTCTGACCCCAACATGACATTTTGTCTGACCCCAACATGACATTTTGTCTGACCCCAACATGACATTTTTTCTGACCCCAACATGACATTTTGTCTGACCCCAACATGACATTTTGTCTGACCCCAACATGACATTTTGTCTGACCCCAACATGACATTTTGTTTGACCCCAACATGACATTTTGTCTGACCCCAACATGACATTTTGTCTGACCCCAACATGACATTTTGTCTGACCCCAACATGACATTTTGTCTGACCCCAACATGACATTTTGTTTGACCCCAACATGACATTTTGTCTGACCCCAACATGACATTTTGTCTGACCCCAACATGACATTTTGTCTGACCCCAACATGACATTTTGTTTGACCCCAACATGACATTTTGTCTGACCCCAACATGACATTTTGTCTGACCCCAACATGACATTTTCTTGTCAGGCTCTAATGGCCATCCCCCCAAGAATTGTCCCTGACTACATGCACCTCATCTCTTGTCCACACCTGATACTGGAGCAGTTGCTGATGAACATGAAGGTAAGTCATCTGACTGCTACATGAAGGTAAGTCATCTGACTGCTGCATGAAGGTAAGTCATCTGACTGCTGCATGAAGGTAAGTCATCTGACTGCTGCATGAAGGTAAGTCATCTGGCTGCTGCATGAAGGTAAGTCATCTGACTGCTACATGAAGGTAAGTCATCTGACTGCTACATGAAGGTAAGTCATCTGACTGCTGCATGAAGGTAAGTCATCTGACTGCTGCATGAAGGTAAGTCATCTGACTGCTGCATGAAGGTAAGTCATCTGACTGCTACATGAAGGTAAGTCATCTGACTGCTACATGAAGGTAAGTCATCTGACTGCTGCATGAAGGTAAGTCATCTGACTGCTGCATGAAGCTAAGTCATCTGACTGCTGCATGAAGGTAAGTCATCTGACTGCTGCATGAAGGTAAGTCATCTGACTGCTACATGAAGGTAAGTCATCTGACTGCTGCATGAAGGTAAGTCATCTGACTGCTACATGAAGGTAAGTCATCTGACTGCTGCATGAAGGTAAGTCATCTGACTGCTACATGAAGGTAAGTCATCTGACTGCTACATGAAGGTAAGTCATCTGACTGCTGCATGAAGGTAAGTCATCTGACTGCTACATGAAGGTAAGTCATCTGACTGCTACATGAAGGTAAGTCATCTGACTGCTGCATGAAGGTAAGTCATGATTTAGCATGGAAAATATCTCTATTAAAATTAAAACTACATCTAGCTTTACTCTTTATTTTCAAGAAAAAATGGTCTAAAGTCATCTAACTGCTACATGAAGGTAAGTCATCTGACTGCTGCATGAAGGTAAGTCATCTGACTGCTGCATGAAGGTAAGTCATCTGACTGCTACATGAAGGTAAGTCATCTGACTGCTGCATGAAGGTAAGTCATCTGACTGCTACATGAAGGTAAGTCATGATTTAGCATGGAAAATATCTCTATTAAAATTAAAACTACATCTAGATCTACTCTTTATTTTTCAAGAAAAATGGTCTAAAGATTTGAATCATAAATTAATAAATTATGTGAGCATAGGTTTTTATTTATTTAAAAAATTATCAGCGAGACATAGCTGCTGTGGAATTACGGGTAAATAGCCAGACATAATTTATAGAGGCATGTTGTTTGGGATGTGCTAAGTCATCTGACTGCAACATGAAGCTAAGTCATCTGACTGCAGGAAGGTTAAACTAATCATCAATTTTCTCAGGCTGAACTAGCTGGCCAAATCTTTGACCAGATCAAATGTGAGCTGTTGCAGGTCAAAGATGAAGTCAAGCGAGTCAGACAAGAAGATTTCAACCTCATGCTGGCCACGTATGCCAGACTTGCTCTACAGGTCAAGGTTGTTCAGGTCAATGGTAAGCTCATTCAAGATCTAGCTCCTGTTTAGTCAAGCCTTAGCTCCTGTTGGAAGTTTTTCTCATAAAAAATATTTGTCTGTCAGAAAAATGTGACAGTGAAAGTGGCCAATCTGGCAACTCAGCAGGAGGCACAAGAAGAAATTCTGTTCTGGAAAGAAATGAAATGTGTGGTAGGTCATGTGAAATGTGTGGTAGGTCTTGTGAAATGTGTGGTGGATCAGGTGAAATGTGTGGTAGGTCATGCAAAATGTGTGGTAGGTCATGTGAACTGTGTGGTAGGTCATGTGAAATGTGTGGTAGGTCATGTGAAATGTGTGGTAGGTCATGTGAAATGTGTGGTAGGTCATGTGAAATGTGTGGTAGGTCATGTGAAATGTGTGGTAGGTCATGTGAAATGTGTGGTAGGTCATGTGAAATGTGTGGTAGGTCTTGTGAAATGTGTGGTAGGTCTTGTGAAATGTGTGGTAGGTCTTGTGAAATGTGTGGTAGGTCTTGTGAAATGTGTGGTAGGTCTTGTGAAATGTGTGGTAGGTCATGTGAAATGTGTGGTAGGTCATGTGAAATGTGTGGTAGGTCATGTGAAATGTGTGGTAGGTCATGTGAAATGTGTGGTAGGTCTTGTGAAATGTGTGGTGGATCAGGTGAAATGTGTGGTAGGTCATGTGAAATGTGTGGTAGGTCTTGTGAAATGTGTGGTAGGTCTTGTGAAATGTGTGGTAGGTCTTGTGAAATGTGTGGTAGGTCTTGTGAAATGTGTGGTAGGTCATGTGAAATGTGTGGTAGGTCATGTGAAATGTGTGGTAGGTCATGTGAAATGTGTGGTAGGTCATGTGAAATGTGTGGTAGGTCTTGTGAAATGTGTGGTGGATCAGGTGAAATGTGTGGTAGGTCATGTGAAATGTGTGGTAGGTCTTGTGAAATGTGTGGTAGGTCTTGTGAAATGTGTGGTAGGTCTTGTGAAATGTGTGGTAGGTCTTGTGAAATGTGTGGTAGGTCTTGTGAAATGTGTGGTAGGTCTTGTGAAATGTGTGGTAGGTCTTGTGAAATGTGTGGTAGGTCTTGTGAAATGTGTGGTAGGTCTTGTGAAATGTGTGGTAGGTCTTGTGAAATGTGTGGTAGGTCTTGTGAAATGTGTGGTAGGTCTTGTGAAATGTGTGGTAGGTCTTGTGAAATGTGTGGTAGGTCATGTGAAATGTGTGGTAGGTCATGTTGAAGGTCAGGTGAAATGTGTTGAAGGTCCTATCATAGATACCATGCAGTAACAAAAAGAATGTGTTTGACCACTTAGCCTCCCCCACTGCCAGTCTCCACCAAGAGTGCAACAAATCCCTATCCAACCAGTTTATTGTTCCACCTAATCCACCTCACCCTGACCAGTGGATGGCGGATTCTTCCACTTCAGTTTGTATGGCTTGTAAAGTGGAGCGCTTCAGTATGGTAAGTCTAGCATTAATAAACCTAGTGGGTTTTTTTTGTAACATCTGATCTAGTGATTTTTATAATGACCTTATGTTTTTTCATAACGTTATGAACAGATTCTCTTTGATTACAGTTTAATCGAAGACATCATTGTCGACGCTGTGGTCGCGTGGTTTGCGGCACCTGTTCCACACGACTGACGCTTGTATTTGACGTCATGTCACGCACGTGTGATCAGTGTGTGGAGCAGACAAACCTTGTCAGGTACTTGTGTGGGGTTGTCTGGTGTGGGGTTGTCTGGTGTGGGGTTGTCTGGTGTGGGGTTGTCTGGTGTGGGGTTGTCTGGTGTGGGGTTGTCTGGTGTGGGGTTGTCTGGTGTGGGGTTGTCTGGTGTGGGGTTGTCTGGTGTGGGGTTGAGTTGTGTGGGGTTGTCTGGTGTGGGGTTGATGTGTGTGGGTTGACTGGTGCGGGGTTGTCTGGTGTGGGGTTGTCTGGTGTGGGGTTGTCTGGTGTGGGGTTGTCTGGTGTGGGGTTGTCTGGTGTGGGGTTGTCTGGTGTGGGGTTGTCTGGTGTGGGGTTGTCTGTTGTGGGGTTGTCTGTTGTGGGGTTGTCTGGTGTGGGGTTGTCTGGTGTGGGGTTGTCTGGTGTGGGGTTGTCTGGTGTGGGGTTGTCTGGTGTGGGGTTGTCTGGTGTGGGGTTGTCTGGTGTGGGGTTGATGTGTGTGGGGTTGTCTGGTGTGGGGTTGTCTGGTGTGGGGTTGAGTTGTGTGGGGTTGTCTGGTGTGGGGTTGATGTGTGTGGGTTGACTGGTGCGGGGTTGTCTGTTGTGGGTTTGTCTGGTGTGGGTTGACTTGTGTGGGGTTGACTGGTGTGGGGTTGAGTGGCCTATGTTGTGTAGCCAATGTCAAACATTTCAGTGAAGAGTGTGAGGTGTACAGCCAGATGACAGACCCTCCCCCCAACCAGCTGAGTCCAGCTGTTAACCAGCTGCAGCTGTGCTGGAAGCTGGAGCCAGATCCAGTCTACTGCCAGCTGGTGCGCAAGGATTTTTACTTCGAACAGGTCACTTGTTGTTTTTCATTCTCTGTAGTGGTTGTAGCCCTGCCCCCACCCCGTGTATTGAAGTGGTTGTAGCCCTGCCCCCACCCCATGTATTGAAGTGGTTGTAGCCCTGTCCTATGTATTGAAGTGGTTGTAGCCCTGCCCCTGTCCTATGTATTGAAGTGGTTGTAGCCCTGCCCCCACCCCGTGTATTGAAGTGGTTGTAGCCCTGCCCCCACTTTATGTATTGAAGTGGTTGTAGCCCTGTCCTATGTATTGAAGTGGTTGTAGCCCTGCCCCCACCCCATGTATTGAAGTGGTTGTAGCCCTGTCCCTGTCCTATGTATTGAAGTGGTTGTAGCCCTGCCCCTGTCCTATGTATTGAAGTGGTTGTAGCCCTGCCCCTGTCCTATGTATTGAAGTGGTTGTAGCCCTGCCCCCACCCCGTGTATTGAAGTGGTTGTAGCCCTGCCCCCACCCCATGTATTGAAGTGGTTGTAGCCCTGCCCCCACCTTGTGCATTGAAGTGGTTGTAGCCCTGCCCCCACCCCATGTATTGAAGTGGTTGTAGCCCTGCCCCTGTCCTATGTATTGAAGTGGTTGTAGCGCTGCCCCCACCCCATGTATTGAAGTGGTTGTAGCCCTGCCCCCACCTTGTGCATTGAAGTGGTTGTAGCCCTGCCCCCACCCCGTGTATTGAAGTGGTTGTAGCCCTGTCCCCACCCCATGTATTAAAGTGGTTGTAGCCCTGTCCCCACCCCGTGTATTGAAGTGGTTGTAGCCCTGTCCCCACCCCGTGTATTGAAGTGGTTGTAGCCCTGTCCCTGTCCTATGTATTGAAGTGGTTGTAGCCCTGTCCCTGTCCTATGTATTGAAGTGGTTGTAGCCCTGTCCTATGTATTGAAGTGGTTGTAGCCCTGCCCCCACCCCATGTATTGAAGTGGTTGTAGCCCTGTCCCTGTCCTATGTATTGAAGTGGTTGTAGCCCTGTCCCTGTCCTATGTATTGAAGTGGTTGTAGCCCTGTCCTATGTATTGAAGTGGTTGTAGCCCTGCCCCTGTCCCATGTATTGAAGTGGTTGTAGCCCTGCCCCCACCCCATGTATTGAAGTGGTTGTAGCCCTGCCCCCACCCCATGTATTGAAGTGGTTGTAGCCCTGCCCCCACCCCGTGTATTGAAGTGGTTGTAGCCCTGCCCCCACTTTATGTATTGAAGTGGTTGTAGCCCTGTCCTATGTATTGAAGTGGTTGTAGCCCTGCCCCCACCCCGTGTATTGAAGTGGTTGTAGCCCTGCCCCCACCCCGTGTATTGAAGTGGTTGTAGCCCTGCCCCCACCCCGTGTATTGAAGTGGTTGTAGCCCTGCCCCCACCCCATGTATTGAAGTGGTTGTAGCCCTGCCCCCACCCCATGTATTGAAGTGGTTGTAGCCCTGTCCTATGTATTGAAGTGGTTGTAGCCCTGTCCTATGTATTGAAGTGGTTGTAGCCCTGCCCCCACCCCATGTATTGAAGTGGTTGTAGCCCTGCCCCCACCCCGTGTATTGAAGTGGTTGTAGCCCTGTCCTATGTATTGAAGTGGTTGTAGCCCTGTCCTATGTATTGAAGTGGTTGTAGCCCTGCCCCCACCCCATGTATTGAAGTGGTTGTAGCCCTGCCCCCACCCCGTGTATTGAAGTGGTTGTAGCCCTGCCCCCACGTTTTGTATTGAAGTGGTTGTAGCCCTGCCCCCACCCCATGTATTGAAGTGGTTGTAGCCCTGCCCCCACGTTATGTATTGAAGTGGTTGTAGCCCTGCCCCCACCCCATGTATTGAAGTGGTTGTAGCCCTGCCCCCACCCTATGTATTGAAGTGGTTGTAGCCCTGCCCCCACCCCATGTATTGAAGTGGTTGTAGCCCTGCCCCCACCCCGTGTATTGAAGTGGTTGTAGCCCTGCCCCCACCCCGTGTATTGAAGTGGTTGTAGCCCTGCCCCTGTCCCATGTATTGAAGTGGTTGTAGCCCTGCCCCCACCCCATGTATTGAAGTGGTTGTAGCCCTGCCCCCACCCCGTGTATTGAAGTGGTTGTAGCCCTGCCCCCACCCTATGTATTGAAGTGGTTGTAGCCCTGCCCCCACCCCGTGTATTGAAGTGGTTGTAGCCCTGCCCCCACCCTATGTATTGAAGTGGTTGTAGCCCTGCCCCCACCCCATGTATTGAAGTGGTTGTAGCCCTGCCCCCACCCCGTGTATTGAAGTGGTTGTAGCCCTGTCCCCACCCCATGTATTGAAGTGGTTGTAGCCCTGTCCTATGTATTGAAGTGGTTGTAGCCCTGCCCCCACCCCATGTATTGAAGTGGTTGTAGCCCTGCCCCCACCCCATGTATTGAAGTGGTTGTAGCCCTGCCCCCACCCCATGTATTGAAGTGGTTGTAGCCCTGCCCCCACCCCATGTATTGAAGTGGTTGTAGCCCTGCCCCCACCCCATGTATTGAAGTGGTTGTAGCCCTGCCCCTGTCCTATGTATTGAAGTGGTTGTAGCCCTGCCCCCACCCCATGTATTGAAGTGGTTGTAGCCCTGCCCCCACCCCATGTATTGAAGTGGTTGTAGCCCTGCCCCCACCCCATGTATTGAAGTGGTTGTAGCCCTGCCCCCACGTTATGTATTGAAGTGGTTGTAGCCCTGCCCCCACCCCATGTATTGAAGTGGTTGTAGCCCTGCCCCCACCCCATGTATTGAAGTGGTTGTAGCCCTGCCCCCACCCCATGTATTGAAGTGGTTGTAGCCCTGCCCCCACCCCGTGTATTGAAGTGGTTGTAGCCCTGCCCCCACCCCGTGTATTGAAGTGGTTGTAGCCCTGCCCCCACCCCATGTATTAAAGTGGTTGTAGCCCTGCCCCCACCCCGTGTATTGAAGTGGTTGTAGCCCTGCCCCCACCCCATGTATTAAAGTGGTTGTAGCCCTGCCCCCACCCCATGTATTGAAGTGGTTGTAGCCCTGCCCCCACCCCATGTATTGAAGTGGTTGTAGCCCTGCCCCCCACCCCATGTATTGAAGTGGTTGTAGCCCTGCCCCCACCCCATGTATTGAAGTGGTTGTAGCCCTGCCCCCCACCCCATGTATTGAAGTGGTTGTAGCCCTGCCCCCACCCCGTGTATTGAAGTGGTTGTAGCCCTGCCCCCACCCCGTGTATTGAAGTGGTTGTAGCCCTGCCCCCACCCCGTGTATTGAAGTGGTTGTAGCCCTGCCCCCACCCCGTGTATTGAAGTGGTTGTAGCCCTGCCCCCACCCCGTGTATTGAAGTGGTTGTAGCCCTGCCCCCACCCCGTGTATTGAAGTGGTTGTAGCCCTGCCCCCACCCCGTGTATTGAAGTGGTTGTAGCCCTGCCCCCACCCCGTGTATTGAAGTGGTTGTAGCCCTGCCCCCACCCCATGTATTGAAGTGGTTGTAGCCCTGTCCCCACCCCGTGTATTGAAGTGGTTGTAGCCCTGCCCCCCAACCTATGTATTGAAGTGGTTGTAGCCCTGCCCCCACCCCATGTATTGAAGTGGTTGTAGCCCTGCCCCCACCCCATGTATTGAAGTGGTTGTAGCCCTGCCCCCACCCCATGTATTGAAGTGGTTGTAGCCCTGCCCCCACCCCATGTATTGAAGTGGTTGTAGCCCTGCCCCCACCCCATGTATTGAAGTGGTTGTAGCCCTGCCCCCACCCCATGTATTGAAGTGGTTGTAGCCCTGCCCCCACCCCATGTATTGAAGTGGTTGTAGCCCTGCCCCCACCCCATGTATTGAAGTGGTTGTAGCCCTGTCCCCACCCCGTGTATTGAAGTGGTTGTAGCCCTGCCCCCCAACCTATGTATTGAAGTGGTTGTAGCCCTGCCCCCACCCCGTGTATTGAAGTGGTTGTAGCCCTGTCCCCACCCCGTGTATTGAAGTGGTTGTAGCCCTGCCCCCACCCCGTGTATTGAAGTGGTTGTAGCCCTGCCCCCACCCCGTGTATTGAAGTGGTTGTAGCCCTGCCCCTGTCCTATGTATTGAAGTGGTTGTAGCCCTGCCCCCACCCCATGTATTGAAGTGGTTGTAGCCCTGCCCCTGTCCTATGTATTGAAGTGGTTGTAGCCCTGTACTATCTGCAGGCCCCCAGTGTTACCTTGTGTGTCTCCATACTGAAGCAGCACAGCTCAAGGCTGGAGGCTGGGATGACCATCATTGAAATGTGTGACCAGCTCTCCCAGCTCATGGTGCCTGTCTCCCCTGGCGTGCCCAACCCAGAGATTGATTACAATCTGATCATCAGGTCAGTGGGGAGGTGACAGACAGCTGGTCAGTGGGGAGGTGACAGACAGCTGGTCAGTGGGGAGGTGACAGACAGCTGGTCAGTGGGGAGGTGACAGCTGGTCAGTGGGGAGCTGACAGACAACTGGTCAGTGGGGAGCTGACAGACAGCTGGTCAGTGGGGAGGTGACAGACAGCTGGTCAGTAGGGAGGTGACAGACAGCTGGTCAGTGGGGAGGTGACAGCTGGTCAGTGGGGAGGTGACAGACAGCTGGTCAGTGGGGAGGTGACAGACAGCTGGTCAGTGGGGAGGTGACAGCTGGTCAGTGGGGAGGTGACAGACAGCTGGTCAGTGGGGAGGTGACAGCTGGTCAGTGGGGAGGTGACAGCTGGTCAGTGGGGAGGTGACAGCTGGTCAGTGGGGAGGTGACAGCTGGTCAGTGGGGAGGTGACAGCTTGTCAGTGGGGAGGTGACAGCTGGTCAGTGGGGAGGTGACAGCTGGTCAGTGGGGAGGTGACAGCTGGTCAGTGGGGAGGTGACAGCTGGTCAGTGGGGAGGTGACAGCTGGTCAGTGGGGAGGTGACAGCTGGTCAGTGGGGAGGTGACAGCTGGTCAGTGGGGAGGTGACAGCTGGTCAGTGGGGAGGTGACAGCTGGTCAGTGGGGAGGAGACAGACAGCTGGTCAGTGGGGAGGTGACAGACAGCTGGTCAGTGGGGAGGTGACAGCTGGTCAGTGGGGAGCTGACAGACAACTGTTCAGTGGGGAGGTGACAGACAGCTGGTCAGTGGGGAGGTGACAGCTGGTCAGTGGGGAGCTGACAGACAACTGGTCAGTGGGGAGGTGACAGCTGGTCAGTGGGGAGGTGACAGCTGGTCAGTGGGGAGCTGACAGACAGCTGGTCAGTGGGGAGGTGACAGCTGGTCAGTGGGGAGGTGACAGACAGCTGGTCAGTGGGGAGGTGACAGCTGGTCAGTGGGGAGCTGACAGACAGCTGGTCAGTGGGGAGGTGACAGACAGCTGGTCAGTGGGGAGGTGACAGACAGCTGGTCAGTAGGGAGGTGACAGACAGCTGGTCAGTGGGGAGGTGACAGACAGCTGGTCAGTGGGGAGGTGACAGACAGCTGGTCAGTGGGGAGGTGACAGACAGCTGGTCAGTGGAGAGCTGACAGCTGGTCAGTGGGGAGCTGACAGACAGCTGGTCAGTGGGGAGGTGACAGACAACTGGTCAGTGGGGAGGTGACAGACAACTGGTCAGTGGGGAGGTGACAGACAACTGGTCAGTGGGGAGGTGACAGCTGGTCAGTGGGGAGGTGACAGCTGGTCAGTGGGGAGGTGACAGACAGCTGGTCAGTGGGGAGGTGACAGCTGGTCAGTGGGGAGGTGACAGCTGGTCAGTGGTGAGGTGACAGCTGGTCAGTGGGGAGGTGACAGACAGCTGGTCAGTGGGGAGGTGACAGACAGCTGGTTATTGGGGAGGTGACAGCTGGTCAGTTGGGAGGTGACAGCTGGTCAGTGTGAAGTTTGTCCATTCTTATTTCAGTGTAATGAAGCAGCTGCTGTTCCATGCAAAGTTAGATTTCAATTACAACATTGGCCAGTGCGACATGTATCTGGCTCGGCTAGACCTGCTCAAGACTATGGTGGAGGCTAACTATCAAGATCTACCAACTCTGAGGGAGCTGACCAAGCAAGACACTGTCAGGTCAGTTGACAGGTGAACACAGTTTGATGCATGTGTGCACGGCATTGTTTATATGTGTCCATCAATCTGTTTGTAGGAGGTTACGAGATAAACTTCTAGCAGATGAACGTCTGGCACTGGCTATGGATGTCTCCACAAAATGTGGGATAGACCCCACAGGGGTCTGGTCAGCAATGGGCTTCGCTTGTTTAAGTCTGGGAGATTTCCAGGGAGCTCGGGAGAAATTTGGTCACTGCCTGAAGGTCAGTTTTCTGTTTGTGAAACCTTGTGTCAGATTTGGTCAGTTTTCTGTTTGTGTCAGATTTGGTCAGTTTTCTGTTTGTGTCAGATTTGGTCATTTTTCTGTTTGTGGAACCATTGTGTGAAACCTTGTGTCAGATTTGGTCAGTTTTCTGTTTGTGGAACCTTGTGTCAGATTTGGTCAGTTTTCTGTTTGTGGAACCTTGTGTCAGATTTGGTCAGTTTTCTGTTTGTGGAACCTTGTGTCAGATTTGGTCAGTTTTCTGTTTGTGGAACCTTGTGTCAGATTTGGTCATTTTTCTGTTTGTGGAACCTTGTGTCAGATTTGGTCATTTTTCTGTTTGTGGAACCTTGTGTCAGATTTGGTCAGTTTTCTGTTTGTGGAACCTTGTGTCAGATTTGGTCATTTTTCTGTTTGTGGAACCTTGTGTCAGATTTGGTCATTTTTCTGTTTGTGGAACCTTGTGTCAGATTTGGTCAGTTTTCTGTTTGTGGAACCTTGTGTCAGATTTGGTCAGTTTTCTGTATGTGGAACCTTGTGTCAGATTTGGTCAGTTTTCTGTTTGTGGAACCTTGTGTCAGATTTGGTCAGTTTTCTGTTTGTGTCAGATTTGGTCAGTTTTCTGTTTGTGGAACCTTGTGTCAGATTTGGTCAGTTTTCTGTTTGTGGAACCTTGTGTCAGATTTGGTCAGTTTTCTGTTTGTGTCAGATTTGGTCAGTTTTCTGTTTGTGGAACCTTGTGTCAGATTTGGTCAGTTTTCTGTTTGTGGAACCTTGTGTCAGATTTGGTCAGTTTTCTGTTTGTGGAACCTTGTGTCAGATTTGGTCAGTTTTCTGTTTGTGGAACCTTGTGTCAGATTTTGTCAGTTTTCTGTTTGTGGAACCTTGTGTCAGATTTGGTCAGTTTTCTGTATGTGGAACCTTGTGTCAGATTTGGTCAGTTTTCTGTTTGTGGAACCTTGTGTCAGATTTGGTCAGTTTTCTGTTTGTGGAACCTTGTGTCAGATTTGGTCAGTTTTCTGTTTGTGGAACCTTGTGTCAGATTTGGTCAGTTTTCTGTTTGTGGAACCTTATGTCAGATTTGGTCAGTTTTCTGTTTGTGGAACCTTGTGTCAGATTTGGTCAGTTTTCTGTTTGTGAAACCTTGTGTCAGATTTGGTCATTTGTCTGTATGTGGAACCTTGTGTCAGATTTGGTCAGTTTTCTGTTTGTGGAACCTTGTGTCAGATTTGGTCAGTTTTCTGTTTGTGGAACCTTGTGTCAGATTTGGTCATTTTTCTGTTTGTGGAACCTTGTGTCAGATTTGGTCATTTTTCTGTTTGTGGAACCTTGTGTCAGATTTGGTCAGTTTTCTGTTTGTGGAACCTTGTGTCAGATTTGGTCAGTTTTCTGTATGTGGAACCTTGTGTCAGATTTGGTCAGTTTTCTGTTTGTGGAACCTTGTGTCAGATTTGGTCAGTTTTCTGTTTGTGTCAGATTTGGTCAGTTTTCTGTTTGTGGAACCTTGTGTCAGATTTGGTCAGTTTTCTGTTTGTGGAACCTTGTGTCAGATTTGGTCAGTTTTCTGTTTGTGTCAGATTTGGTCAGTTTTCTGTTTGTGGAACATTGTGTCAGATTTGGTCAGTTTTCTGTTTGTGGAACCTTGTGTCAGATTTGGTCAGTTTTCTGTTTGTGGAACCTTGTGTCAGATTTGGTCAGTTTTCTGTTTGTGGAACCTTGTGTCAGATTTGGTCAGTTTTCTGTATGTGGAACCTTGTGTCAGATTTGGTCAGTTTTCTGTTTGTGGAACCTTGTGTCAGATTTGGTCATTTTTCTGTTTGTGGAACCTTATGTCAGATTTGGTCAGTTTTCTGTTTGTGGAACCTTGTGTCAGATTTGGTCAGTTTTCTGTTTGTGGAACCTTGTGTCAGATTTGGTCAGTTTTCTGTTTGTGGAACCTTGTGTCAGATTTGGTCAGTTTTCTGTTTGTGGAACCTTGTGTCAGATTTGGTCAGTTTTCTGTATGTGGAACCTTGTGTCAGATTTGGTCAGTTTTCTGTTTGTGGAACCTTGTGTCAGATTTGGTCAGTTTTCTGTTTGTGTCAGATTTGGTCAGTTTTCTGTTTGTGAAACCTTGTGTGGAACCTTGTGTCAGATTTGGTCAGTTTTCTGTTTGTGGAACCTTGTGTCAGATTTGGTCAGTTTTCTGTTTGTGGAACCTTGTGTCAGATTTGGTCAGTTTTCTGTTTGTGGAACCTTGTGTCAGATTTGGTCAGTTTTCTGTTTGTGGAACCTTGTGTCAGATTTGGTCATTTTTCTGTTTGTGGAACCTTGTGTCAGATTTGGTCAGTTTTCTGTTTGTGGAACCTTGTGTCAGATTTGGTCAGTTTTCTGTATGTGAAACCTTGTGTCAGATTTGGTCAGTTTTCTGTTTGTGGAACCTTGTGTCAGATTTGGTCAGTTTTCTGTTTGTGAAACCTTGTGTCAGATTTGGTCAGTTTTCTGTTTGTGGAACCTTGTGTCAGATTTGGTCAGTTTTCTGTATGTGGAACCTTGTGTCAGATTTGGTCAGTTTTCTGTTTGTGGAACCTTGTGTCAGATTTGGTCATTTTTCTGTTTGTGTCAGATTTGGTCAGTTTTCTGTTTGTGTCAGATTTGGTCATTTTTCTGTTTGTGTCAGATTTGGTCAGTTTTCTGTTTGTGTCAGATTTGGTCAGTTTTCTGTTTGTGGAACCTTGTGTCAGATTTGGTCAGTTTTCTGTTTGTGGAACCTTGTGTCAGATTTGGTCAGTTTTCTGTTTGTGGAACCTTGTGTCAGATTTGGTCAGTTTTCTGTATGTGGAACCTTGTGTCAGATTTGGTCAGTTTTCTGTTTGTGAAACCTTGTGTCAGATTTGGTCATTTTTCTGTTTGTGTCAGATTTGGTCAGTTTTCTGTATGTGGAACCTTGTGTCAGATTTGGTCAGTTTTCTGTTTGTGTCAGATTTGGTCAGTTTTCTGTTTGTGAAACCTTGT
Organism: Physella acuta; assembly: GCF_028476545.2. Classification (NCBI taxonomy): domain Eukaryota; kingdom Metazoa; phylum Mollusca; class Gastropoda; family Physidae; genus Physella; species Physella acuta. Next base: position 50,063 of record NW_026733259.1, read on the forward strand.
GCCAGATTTGGTCAGTTTTCTGTTTGTGGAACCTTGTGTCAGATTTGGTCAGTTTTCTGTTTGTGAAACCTTGTGTCAGATTTGGTCAGTTTTCTGTTTGTGAAACCTTGTGTCAGATTTGGTCAGTTTTCTGTATGTGGAACCTTGTGTCAGATTTGGTCAGTTTTCTGTTTGTGTCAGATTTGGTCAGTTTTCTGTTTGTGAAACCTTGTGTGGAACCTTGTGTCAGATTTGGTCAGTTTTCTGTTTGTGACAGATTTGGTCAGTTTTCTGTTTGTGGAACCTTGTGTCAGATTTGGTCAGTTTTCTGTTTGTGGAACCTTGTGTCAGATTTGGTCAGTTTTCTGTTTGTGAAACCTTGTGTCAGATTTGGTCAGTTTTCTGTTTGTGGAACCTTGTGTCAGATTGGGTCATTTTTCTGTTTGTGTCAGATTTGGTCAGTTTTCTGTTTGTGGAACCTTGTGTCAGATTTGGTCAGTTTTCTGTTTGTGAAACCTTGTGTCAGATTTGGTCAGTTTTCTGTTTGTGGAACCTTGTGTCATATTTGGTCACTGCCTGAAGGTCAGTTTTCTGTTTGTGAAACCTTGTGTCAGATTTGGTCAGTTTTCTGTTTGTGGAACCTTGTGTCAGATTTGGTCAGTTTTCTGTTTGTGGAACCTTGTGTCAGATTTGGTCATTTTTCTGTTTGTGGAACCTTGTGTCAGATTTGGTCAGTTTTCTGTTTGTGGAACCTTGTGTCAGATTTGGTCACTGCCTGAAGGTCAGTTTTCTGTTTGTGAAACCTTGTGTCAGATTTGGTCAGTTTTCTGTTTGTGGAACCTTGTGTCAGATTTGGTCATTTTTCTGTTTGTGGAACCTTGTGTCAGATGTGGTCATTTTTCTGTTTGTGGAACCTTGTGTCAGATTTGGTCAGTTTTCTGTTTGTGGAACCTTGTGTCAGATTTGGTCACTGCCTGAAGGTCAGTTTTCTGTTTGTGAAACCTTGTGTCAGATTTGGTCAGTTTTCTGTTTGTGGAACCTTGTGTCAGATTTGGTCAGTTTTCTGTTTGTGGAACCTTGTGTCAGATTTGGTCATTTTTCTGTTTGTGGAACCTTGTGTCAGATTTGGTCATTTTTCTGTTTGTGGAACCTTGTGTCAGATTTGGTCAGTTTTCTGTTTGTGGAACCTTGTGTCAGATTTGGTCAGTTTTCTGTTTGTGGAACCTTGTGTCAGATTTGGTCAGTTTTCTGTTTGTGGAACCTTGTGTCAGATTTGGTCAGTTTTCTGTTTGTGGAACCTTGTGTCAGATTTGGTCAGTTTTCTGTTTGTGGAACCTTGTGTCATATTTGGTCAGTTTTCTGTTTGTGGAACCTTGTGTCAGATTTGGTCAGTTTTCTGTTTGTGGAACCTTGTGTCAGATTTGGTCAGTTTTCTGTTTGTGGAACCTTGTGTCAGATTTGGTCAGTTTTCTGTTTGTGGAACCTTGTGTCAGATTTGGTCAGTTTTCTGTTTGTGGAACCTTGTGTCAGATTTGGTCATTTTTCTGTTTGTGTCAGATTTGGTCAGTTTTCTGTTTGTGTCAGATTTGGTCATTTTTCTGTTTGTGTCAGATTTGGTCAGTTTTCTGTTTGTGTCAGATTTGGTCAGTTTTCTGTTTGTGGAACCTTGTGTCAGATTTGGTCAGTTTTCTGTTTGTGGAACCTTGTGTCAGATTTGGTCAGTTTTCTGTTTGTGGAACCTTGTGTCAGATTTGGTCAGTTTTCTGTTTGTGGAACCTTGTGTCAGATTTGGTCAGTTTTCTGTTTGTGGAACCTTGTGTCAGATTTGGTCAGTTTTCTGTTTGTGGAACCTTGTGTCAGATTTGGTCAGTTTTCTGTTTGTGAAACCTTGTGTCAGATTTGGTCAGTTTTCTGTTTGTGTCAGATTTGGTCAGTTTTCTGTTTGTGGAACCTTGTGTCAGATTTGGTCAGTTTTCTGTTTGTGGAACCTTGTGTCAGATTTGGTCAGTTTTCTGTTTGTGGAACCTTGTGTCAGATTTGGTCAGTTTTCTGTTTGTGGAACCTTGTGTCAGATTTGGTCAGTTTTCTGTTTGTGGAACCTTGTGTCAGATTTGGTCAGTTTTCTGTTTGTGGAACCTTGTGTCAGATTTGGTCAGTTTTCTGTTTGTGGAACCTTGTGTCAGATTTGGTCAGTTTTCTGTTTGTGGAACCTTGTGTCAGATTTGGTCAGTTTTCTGTTTGTGGAACCTTGTGTCAGATTTGGTCAGTTTTCTGTATGTGGAACCTTGTGTCAGATTTGGTCAGTTTTCTGTTTGTGGAACCTTGTGTCAGATTTGGTCAGTTTTCTGTTTGTGAAACCTTGTGTCAGATTTGGTCAGTTTTCTGTTTGTGGAACCTTGTGTCAGATTTGGTCAGTTTTCTGTATGTGGAACCTTGTGTCAGATTTGGTCAGTTTTCTGTTTGTGGAACCTTGTGTCAGATTTGGTCATTTTTCTGTTTGTGGAACCTTATGTCAGATTTGGTCAGTTTTCTGTTTGTGGAACCTTGTGTCAGATTTGGTCAGTTTTCTGTTTGTGGAACCTTGTGTCAGATTTGGTCAGTTTTCTGTTTGTGGAACCTTGTGTCAGATATGGTCAGTTTTCTGTTTGTGGAACCTTGTGTCAGATTTGGTCAGTTTTCTGTTTGTGGAACCTTGTGTCAGATTTGGTCAGTTTTCTGTATGTGGAACCTTGTGTCAGATTTGGTCAGTTTTCTGTTTGTGGAACCTTGTGTCAGATTTGGTCAGTTTTCTGTTTGTGAAACCTTGTGTCAGATTTGGTCATTTTTCTGTTTGTGTCAGATTTGGTCAGTTTTCTGTATGTGGAACCTTGTGTCAGATTTGGTCAGTTTTCTGTTTGTGTCAGATTTGGTCAGTTTTCTGTTTGTGAAACCTTGTGTCAGATTTGGTCAGTTTTCTGTTTGTGGAACCTTGTGTCAGATTTGGTCAGTTTTCTGTTTGTGAAACCTTGTGTCAGATTTGGTCAGTTTTCTGTTTGTGAAACCTTGTGTCAGATTTGGTCAGTTTTCTGTATGTGGAACCTTGTGTCAGATTTGGTCAGTTTTCTGTTTGTGTCAGATTTGGTCAGTTTTCTGTTTGTGAAACCTTGTGTGGAACCTTGTGTCAGATTTGGTCAGTTTTCTGTTTGTGTCAGATTTGGTCAGTTTTCTGTTTGTGGAACCTTGTGTCAGATTTGGTCAGTTTTCTGTTTGTGGAACCTTGTGTCAGATTTGGTCAGTTTTCTGTTTGTGAAACCTTGTGTCAGATTTGGTCAGTTTTCTGTTTGTGGAACCTTGTGTCAGATTTGGTCAGTTTTCTGTTTGTGGAACCTTGTGTCAGATTGGGTCATTTTTCTGTTTGTGTCAGATTTGGTCAGTTTTCTGTATGTGAAACCTTGTGTCAGATTTGGTCAGTTTTCTGTTTGTGGAACCTTGTGTCAGATTTGGTCAGTTTTCTGTTTGTGAAACCTTGTGTCAGATTTGGTCAGTTTTCTGTTTGTGGAACCTTGTGTCATATTTGGTCACTGCCTGAAGGTCAGTTTTCTGTTTGTGAAACCTTGTGTCAGATTTGGTCAGTTTTCTGTTTGTGGAACCTTGTGTCAGATTTGGTCAGTTTTCTGTTTGTGGAACCTTGTGTCAGATTTGGTCACTGCCTGAAGGTCAGTTTTCTGTTTGTGAAACCTTGTGTCAGATTTGGTCAGTTTTCTGTTTGTGGAACCTTGTGTCAGATTTGGTCATTTTTCTGTTTGTGGAACCTTGTGTCAGATGTGGTCATTTTTCTGTTTGTGGAACCTTGTGTCAGATTTGGTCAGTTTTCTGTTTGTGGAACCTTGTGTCAGATTTGGTCACTGCCTGAAGGTCAGTTTTCTGTTTGTGAAACCTTGTGTCAGATTTGGTCAGTTTTCTGTTTGTGGAACCTTGTGTCAGATTTGGTCAGTTTTCTGTTTGTGGAACCTTGTGTCAGATTTGGTCAGTTTTCTGTTTGTGGAACCTTGTGTCAGATTTGGTCAGTTTTCTGTTTGTGTCAGATTTGGTCAGTTTTCTGTTTGTGGAACCTTGTGTCAGATTTGGTCATTTTTCTGTTTGTGGAACCTTGTGTCAGATTTGGTCAGTTTTCTGTTTGTGGAACCTTGTGTCAGATTTGGTCAGTTTTCTGTTTGTGGAACCTTGTGTCAGATTTGGTCAGTTTTCTGTTTGTGGAACCTTGTGTCAGATTTGGTCAGTTTTCTGTTTGTGGAACCTTGTGTCAGATTTGGTCAGTTTTCTGTTTGTGGAACCTTGTGTCAGATTTGGTCAGTTTTCTGTTTGTGGAACCTTGTGTCAGATTTGGTCAGTTTTCTGTTTGTGGAACCTTGTGTCAGATTTGGTCAGTTTTCTGTTTGTGGAACCTTGTGTCAGATTTGGTCAGTTTTCTGTTTGTGGAACCTTGTGTCAGATTTGGTCAGTTTTCTGTTTGTGGAACCTTGTGTCAGATTTGGTCAGTTTTCTGTTTGTGGAACCTTGTGTCAGATTTGGTCATTTTTCTGTTTGTGTCAGATTTGGTCAGTTTTCTGTTTGTGTCAGATTTGGTCATTTTTCTGTTTGTGTCAGATTTGGTCAGTTTTCTGTTTGTGTCAGATTTGGTCAGTTTTCTGTTTGTGGAACCTTGTGTCAGATTTGGTCAGTTTTCTGTTTGTGGAACCTTGTGTCAGATTTGGTCAGTTTTCTGTTTGTGGAACCTTGTGTCAGATTTGGTCAGTTTTCTGTTTGTGGAACCTTGTGTCAGATTTGGTCAGTTTTCTGTTTGTGGAACCTTGTGTCAGATTTGGTCAGTTTTCTGTTTGTGGAACCTTGTGTCAGATTTGGTCATATTTCTGTTTGTGTCAGATTTGGTCAGTTTTCTGTTTGTGTCAGATTTGGTCAGTTTTCTGTTTGTGTCAGATTTGGTCAGTTTTCTGTTTGTGAAACCTTGTGTCAGACCTCCACTCTGCCCAGCTGATCTAGTGCAACCTTTCACCTTTAACCTTTAACCTTTAACTTTGTTCAGGTGCTGACTGACAGAAATAAGAGCTCCCCCAGCCAAAGCAGGTTGTTGACTGAGATACTGGAGCTAGTGGATACCCTGCCCAGTGATGGCATTACTGAGGTAAGCAGGTTGTTGACTGAGATACTGGAGCTAGTGGATACCCTGCCCAGTGATGGCATTACTGAGGTTTACTGCTTCCATCTAGTCTATAGAAAACTGTGTGCATTTATTCTGCTTGTTCTATTGTGTGTGCTTTTATTTACATTTTTATCTTTTGTTTTTAATTCATGTTTAGGTAGTGTATGATGTTTTATGCCTTTTTATGTCTACTTAATCTTGTGCGTATCCCCCACCCCACCCCATCTCACCCCATCTCAGGTCCAGAGACTGGTGAGCAACCCTGGCAGTATCTGCCACACCCACACTCTTCTGGTCCCTGTAAGTTTCCTTTCATGGTTCAAACAGTTGACCAATCAGATTCAAACAAACAATTGACCAATCAGATTCAAACAGTTGACCAATCAGATTCAAACAAACATTTGACCAATCACATTCAAACAAACATTTGACCAATCAGATTCAAACAGTTGACCAATCAGATTCAAACAGTTGACCAATCAGATTCAAACAGTTGACCAATCACATTCAAACAGTTGACCAATCAGATTCAAACAGTTGACCAAACAGATTCAAACAAACATTTGACCAATCAGATTCAAACAATTGACCAATCAGATTCAAATAGTTGACCAATCACATTCAAACAGTTGACCAATCAGATTCAAACAGTTGACCAAACAGATTCAAACAAACATTTGACCAATCAGATTCAAACAAACATTTGACCAATCAGATTCAAACAATTGACCAATCAGGTTTACACTGTTTATCAGGGTAAAGGAGATGAGAACAGAGCCGAGTCCGTCCCTTACAAGGAATGCCTTTATTACTTGAGAACTTATGGGAGCTATCTAGACCAGATCAGCTTCCTGCGACAACACAACTATTGGATGAAAGCTGCCCAGCTTGCTGCTGATCATGTAAGACCCAGATCATATACTATGATATACACCGATAGGGTCTACACCTTATATTGTATACAAGGGTGGAACTACCAGGCAGTTTAGGGGGTCCACAGCCGACCATCATTTTTTTTTAATAGTACAGCTTCTGTTTGATTCTTTTTATTCTACAGTCATTAGTGGGCCAAAGATTGTCACAAACATTTTTAATGAAATAAGTTACTTGCCATCATATTTTCTTTTCTTTTTCCTAATTTTTAAACCATTATTAAGGCTCAGTTCTCTATCTCCTACAATTAAACCAACGCTGTCACTAGCACAAGAATTTTAAAAAATCAAAGCCCATATTTTATGGTGCTACTTAGTAGCATTGGTTAGCATCATAAGGTTTTCTCATGCATGAGCTGGCCACATACAGTTGTACATGTGAAAAAAAAATTTGTCTTGTATGCATTGATCCAATGGCCATGAGAAAAAGCTGGGAACTTTTTGAGTCCCACAAAGGTTGCTCTATATGTCTAACAATCCCTTCAATATTTGAGTGATTTGGGGGGTCTGTGATTCTCATGAGGTCAACTCTATAGGGCCAGCTGACATGTTGGGAAACCTCGGACTGATATGTTGACCAGATGGAAAAATACACCATAAATCCATATGTACTTGGATAAATTAATACAATCACAGAGCCACTTCAAAATGTTGTTCATATTCCAATGAAAAAAGTGGCAATAAAAATGTCAAGTGATGTAAATGTTTATTGATTATTGTCCTCCCCCCCCCCCCCCCAGCACTGTTCGCCTGAAGTTTTCCTGACTGGACTTCTGATGCCAGCCATGTGCTCAGGGCAGCTAGGCAGACTGCTGGAGCAGATGTTGATGTTGGACCCAAGTCTGGACAAGTGGTCTCCCTACCTGACAGCCACATGCAAATATCTCTTGAAAGAAAAATACTTTTCTACCCTCTACCATGTCCAGCTTTTTATGAAGGTAATCTTAAACAGGGAGCCACTCCCAACTTACGGCCAAAATTTTTTGCTTTCTCGAATCAGGGAGCCATTTCGAAGTTGTTTCTTAAATGCCATTTCAGTCAGGTTGAAAAAATTTTGCTGAAAAAAAAATGCATAAAAAACGTTTTAATAACAAGCTTTTATGTAATCTATATACTACTAAAACTCGAGTTTGTTTACATGTTTGTATATTTTTTTGTTTGTTTGTCTGTTTGGTTACAGGAAAGAATCCGCACTATGTGTAGAGCTGTAAAATCGTATTTAAGTAGAGCACGTTCTTTTTGACCAAACTCACTTATTTAAAGACGTTAATTAATTTATTGATATATTCATTGGTAGATTAACCACTTTAATTATAGAAATTCAGAACAATGACGTCACATGATTTATTTACTTTTTATAACAATAATGGCAGCTTCCATCGAAGACTTTGGTGTCCATTCAAAAGTTTAACACATTGTAAAGCTAATTTTCTGTCAGCTATAGCTTTAATGATACGTCCATTTGCTATTTTTATTAGGTTAAAAAATGCTATTATCAATTTTCAACAGTTCTTCTAATCTAGATCTAGAGAACAGCATCGGACGAAAAGAAAGTCTATCCTAGATCTAAATTCTAGAATCTAGGTCAAACCAAAATTAATTAGTTAAAAATAAAAAAACATTATAAAATCATAATAAACTATTGAGTTTCTTTATAAAAGTATGTTAGTCCTTAAATATTTGGTATTAATCATTGCTTTTTAGCTTCAATGATGATCTAATTCGAGAATACATGGGATTTATAATTTATCTATCTAGGTACTAGATCTAGCTCTAAACTATTTCAGGCCTTAATTATTTTATATAAATCTTTGTTTGTTTAGCTATTGATGAATTGGTCAATTTGGGATAAAATTTAATTTGAAATAATACTAGGGCCTATTACCCTAAATGAAGTTTCTTACGCAAACTAATAGTAAAATATATCTGTAAATACATCTCTGACGGTTCTGCTGATGGCCCCACGGTTCTGCTGGTGGCCCCACGGTTCTGCTGATGGCCCCATGGTTCTGCTGGTGGCCCCATGGTTCTGCTGGTGGCCCCACGGTTCTGCTGATGGCCCCATGGTTCTGCTGGTGGCCCCATGGTTCTGCTGGTGGCCCCACGGTTCTGCTGGTGGCCCACAGATCTGTTGGCCCCATGGTTCTGCTGGTGGCCCCACGGTTCTGCTGGTGGCCCCATGGTTCTGCTGGTGGCCCCATGGTTCTGCTGGTGGCCCACAGATCTGTTGGCCCCATGGTTCTGCTGGTGGCCCCACGGTTCTGCTGGTGGCCCCATGGTTCTGCTGGTGGCCCACAGATCTGTTGGCCCCATGGTTCTGCTGGTGGCCCCATGGTTCTGCTGGTGGCCCCATGGTTCTGCTGGTGGCCCCATGGTTCTGCTGGTGGCCCACAGATCTGTTGGCCCCATGGTTCTGCTGGTGGCCCCATGGTTCTGCTGGTGGCCCCATGGTTCTGCTGGTGGCCCCATGGTTCTGCTGGTGGCCCCACGGTTCTGCTGGTGGCCCCATGGTTCTGCTGGTGGCCCCACGGTTCTGCTGGTGGCCCCATGGTTCTGCTGATGGCCCCACGGTTCTGCTGGTGGCCCCACGGTTCTGCTGGTGGCCCCACGGTTCTGCTGGTGGCCCACAGATCTGTTGGTCCCACGGTTCTGCTGGTGGCCCCACGGTTCTGCTGGTGGCCCCACGGTTCTGCTGGTGGCCCCATGGTTCTGCTGGTGGCCCCACGGTTCTGCTGGTGGCCCCATGGTTCTGCTGGTGGCCCCACGGTTCTGCTGGTGGCCCCATGGTTCTGCTGGTGGCCCCACAGATCTGTTGGCCCCATGGTTCTGCTGGTGGCCCCATGGTTCTGCTGGTGGCCCCATGGTTCTGCTGGTGGCCCCACGGTTCTGCTGGTGGCCCACAGATCTGTTGGCCCCACGGTTCTGCTGGTGGCCCCACGGTTCTGCTGGTGGCCCCACGGTTCTGCTGGTGGCCCCATGGTTCTGCTGGTGGCCCCACAGATCTGTTGGCCCCATGGTTCTGCTGGTGGCCCCATGGTTCTGCTGGTGGCCCCATGGTTCTGCTGGTGGCCCCACGGTTCTGCTGGTGGCCCACAGATCTGTTGGTCCCACGGTTCTGCTGGTGGCCCCACAGATCTGTTGGCCCCATGGTTCTGCTGGTGGCCCCATGGTTCTGCTGGTGGCCCCATGGTTCTGCTGGTGGCCCCATGGTTCTGCTGGTGGCCCACAGATCTGTTGGTCCCACGGTTCTGCTGGTGGCCCCATGGTTCTGCTGGTGGCCCCACGGTTCTGCTGGTGGCCCCATGGTTCTGCTGGTGGCCCCATGGTTCTGCTGGTGGCCCCACAGATCTGTTGGCCCCATGGTTCTGCTGGTGGCCCCACGGTTCTGCTGGTGGCCCCATGGTTCTGCTGGTGGCCCCATGGTTCTGCTGGTGGCCCACAGATCTGTTGGCCCCATGGTTCTGCTGGTGGCCCCACGGTTCTGCTGGTGGCCCACAGATCTGTTGGTCCCACGGTTCTGCATGTGGTAATGTGTGCAATATTTCTTGCAGGACTACATTAGAGCTGCCATGACGTGTATCAGTCACTTCTACCAGAGGGACGCCAGGAGTTACCTGGACCTCAGTGAACGGCTGCAATTTCTTCTGGTGGCCCAGCAACATCTGCAGGTAGGCCAACATTTGTGGCCACCTTTCCCAAGTGGCCAACATTTGTGGCCAACTTTTCCATGTGGCCAACATTTTTTGTAACCCAACACCTCGGGTTGGGATATTTTGACATGTAAAGAGGCAGGGATTAGGCATAACATTAGCAACCTACTCCATGGCATAAATTACAACTCTATTCAATGGCATAAGATTAGCAACCTACTCCATGGCATAAGATTAGCAACCTACTCCATGGCATAAGATTAGCAACCTACTCCATGGCATAAGATTAGCAACCTACTCCATGGCGTAAGAATAGCAACCTACTCCATAAAATAAAATTAGCAACCTACTCTATGGCATAAGATTAGCAACCTACTCCATAAAATAAAATTAGCAAACTACTCTATGGCATAAGGTTGGCAACCCTACTCTATATGACATGACACCAGTATGTTTGTGTGACATGACACCTGTATATTGACATGACACCAGTATGTTTGTGTGACATGACACCTGTATATTGACATGACATCAGTATGTTTGTGTGACATGACACCTGTATATTGACATGACACCAGTATGTTTGTGTGACATGACACCTGTATATTGACATGACACCAGTATGTTTGTGTGACATGACACCTGTATATTGACATGACACCAGTATGTTTGTGTGACATGACACCTGTATATTGACATGACACCAGTATGTTTGTGTGACATGACACCTGTATATTGACATGACACCAGTATGTTTGTGTGACATGACATCAGTATGTTTGTGTGACATGACACCTGTATATTGACATGACACCAGTATGTTTGTGTGACATGACACCTGTATATTGACATGACACCAGTATGTTTGTGTGACATGACACCAGTATGTTTGTGTGACATGACACCAGTATGTTTGTGTGACATGACACCTGTATAATGACATGACACCTGTATATTGACATGACACCTGTATATTGATATGACACCTCAGGCCTACCTGGATCCAGGGCAGTGGGGCAGTGTGCCACACCCTTTGACCCCTGTGACCCCACCTGCATCCAAGCGAGACAAAGCACCACCTGAAGCAGCCCGGATGACCTTGACCCCAGAACAAGTCAATAAGTAGGTCAATAGTTTGGTTCTGACACAGCTAACCACTGTGTTTCTTTTGTTTGACATCTTTTCTAGATCACTTGTGATTTCACTATTTAATCCCTGGGGGGGGGGGGGGGGGGGCAGTAGTGTAGCGAGGGGGGGGGGGACATATGTCCCCGGGTGCCGACCTTAGGGGGCGCCAAAATGGGTTGGAAAAATAAATTGAAAGGTTGAGGGGGTTGCAAATTGAAATCTGGAGGGGGGGTGCCAATCGAAATCTTGAGGGGGTGCAAATCGAAAAGTTTGTCCCCGGGCGCTGGGAAGGGTCGCTACGCCTCGGGGGGGGGGGGGCAAGGGAAGGGTCGCTACGCCTCTGGGGGGGGGGGGGGGGGCGAAGGTCAACATTGGCCAACACCCTGAAGAACCTACTGAAAGGAACTTAGGTGTTTGTGTATAAATATATACAATAGATGAAAGTTAAAAGTAGTTCCATCATGCTGACTATATTTGCTATAGTAATCTAAATGCCTGAACCACTTTCATTTCTATACAGTCATACATCATACTTTCATTTCTATACAGTCATACATCATACTTTCATTTCTATACAGTCATACATCATACTTTCATTTCTATACAGTCATACATCATACTTTCATTTCTATACAGTCATACATCATACTTTCATTTCTATACAGTCATACATCATACTTTCATTTCTATACAGTCATACATCATACTTTCATTTCTATACAGTCATACATCATACTTTCATTTCTATACAGTCATACATCATACTTTCATTTCTATACAGTCATACATCATACTTTCATTTCTATACAGTCATACATCATACTTTCATTTCTATACAGTCATACATCATACTTTCATTTCTATACAGTCATACATCATACTTTCATTTCTATACAGTCATACATCATACTTTCATTTCTATACAGTCATACATCATACTTTCATTTCTATACAGTCATACATCATACTTTCATTTCTATACAGTCATACATCATACTTTCATTTCTATACAGTCATACATCATACTTTCATTTCTATACAGTCATACATCATACTTTCATTTCTATACAGTCATACATCATACTTTCATTTCTATACAGTCATACATCATACTTTCATTTCTATACAGTCATACATCATACTTTCATTTCTATACAGTCATACATCATACTTTCATTTCTATACAGTCATACATCATACTTTCATTTCTATACAGTCATACATCATACTTTCATTTCTATACAGTCATACATCATACTTTCATTTCTATACAGTCATACATCATACTTTCATTTCTATACAGTCATACATCATACTTTCATTTCTATACAGTCATACATCATACTTTCATTTCTATACAGTCATACATCATACTTTCATTTCTATACAGTCATACATCATACTTTCATTTCTATACAGTCATACATCATACTTTCATTTCTATACAGTCATACATCATACTTTCATTTCTATACAGTCATACATCATACTTTCATTTCTATACAGTCATACATCATACTTTCATTTCTATACAGTCATACATCATACTTTCATTTCTATACAGTCATACATCATACTTTCATTTCTATACAGTCATACATCATACTTTCATTTCTATACAGTCATACATCATACTTTCATTTCTATACAGTCATACATCATACTTTCATTTCTATACAGTCATACATCATACTTTCATTTCTATACAGTCATACATCATACTTTCATTTCTATACAGTCATACATCATACTTTCATTTCTATACAGTCATACATCATACTTTCATTTCTATACAGTCATACATCATACTTTCATTTCTATACAGTCATACATCATACTTTCATTTCTATACAGTCATACATCATACTTTCATTTCTATACAGTCATACATCATACTTTCATTTCTATACAGTCATACATCATACTTTCATTTCTATACAGTCATACATCATACTTTCATTTCTATACAGTCATACATCATACTTTCATTTCTATACAGTCATACATCATACTTTCATTTCTATACAGTCATACATCATACTTTCATTTCTATACAGTCATACATCATACTTTCATTTCTATACAGTCATACATCATACTTTCATTTCTATACAGTCATACATCATACTTTCATTTCTATACAGTCATACATCATACTTTCATTTCTATACAGTCATACATCATACTTTCATTTCTATACAGTCATACATCATACTTTCATTTCTATACAGTCATACATCATACTTTCATTTCTATACAGTCATACATCATACTTTCATTTCTATACAGTCATACATCATACTTTCATTTCTATACAGTCATACATCATACTTTCATTTCTATACAGTCATACATCATACTTTCATTTCTATACAGTCATACATCATACTTTCATTTCTATACAGTCATACATCATACTTTCATTTCTATACAGTCATACATCATACTTTCATTTCTATACAGTCATACATCATACTTTCATTTCTATACAGTCATACATCATACTTTCATTTCTATACAGTCATACATCATACTTTCATTTCTATACAGTCATACATCATACTTTCATTTCTATACAGTCATACATCATACTTTCATTTCTATACAGTCATACATCATACTTTCATTTCTATACAGTCATACATCATACTTTCATTTCTATACAGTCATACATCATACTTTCATTTCTATACAGTCATACATCATACTTTCATTTCTATACAGTCATACATCATACTTTCATTTCTATACAGTCATACATCATACTTTCATTTCTATACAGTCATACATCATACTTTCATTTCTATACAGTCATACATCATACTTTCATTTCTATACAGTCATACATCATACTTTCATTTCTATACAGTCATACATCATACTTTCATTTCTATACAGTCATACATCATACTTTCATTTCTATACAGTCATACATCATACTTTCATTTCTATACAGTCATACATCATACTTTCATTTCTATACAGTCATACATCATACTTTCATTTCTATACAGTCATACATCATACTTTCATTTCTATACAGTCATACATCATACTTTCATTTCTATACAGTCATACATCATACTTTCATTTCTATACAGTCATACATCATACTTTCATTTCTATACAGTCATACATCATACTTTCATTTCTATACAGTCATACATCATACTTTCATTTCTATACAGTCATACATCATACTTTCATTTCTATACAGTCATACATCATACTTTCATTTCTATACAGTCATACATCATACTTTCATTTCTATACAGTCATACATCATACTTTCATTTCTATACAGTCATACATCATACTTTCATTTCTATACAGTCATACATCATACTTTCATTTCTATACAGTCATACATCATACTTTCATTTCTATACAGTCATACATCATACTTTCATTTCTATACAGTCATACATCATACTTTCATTTCTATACAGTCATACATCATACTTTCATTTCTATACAGTCATACATCATACTTTCATTTCTATACAGTCATACATCATACTTTCATTTCTATACAGTCATACATCATACTTTCATTTCTATACAGTCATACATCATACTTTCATTTCTATACAGTCATACATCATACTTTCATTTCTATACAGTCATACATCATACTTTCATTTCTATACAGTCATACATCATACTTTCATTTCTATACAGTCATACATCATACTTTCATTTCTATACAGTCATACATCATACTTTCATTTCTATACAGTCATACATCATACTTTCATTTCTATACAGTCATACATCATACTTTCATTTCTATACAGTCATACATCATACTTTCATTTCTATACAGTCATACATCATACTTTCATTTCTATACAGTCATACATCATACTTTCATTTCTATACAGTCATACATCATACTTTCATTTCTATACAGTCATACATCATACTTTCATTTCTAATACTTTCATTTCTATACAGTCATACATCATACTTGTCATTTCTATACAGTCATACATCATACTTTCATTTCTATACAGTCAGACATCATACTTTCATTTCTATACAGTCCATACATCATACTTTCATTTCTATACAGTCATACATCATACTTTCATTTCTATACAGTCATACATCATACTTTCATTTCTATACAGTCATACATCATACTTTCATTTCTATACAGTCATACATCATACTTTCATTTCTATACAGTCATACATCATACTTTCAGTTCTATACAGTCATACATCATACTTTCATTTCTATACAGTCATACATCATACTCATTGCTAGACTTTCATTTCTATACAGTCATACATCATACTTTCATTTCTATACAGTCATACATCATACTTTCATTTCTATACAGTCATACATCATACTTTCATTTCTATACAGTCATACATCATACTTTCATTTCTATACAGTCATACATCATACTTTCATTTCTATACAGTCATACATCATACTTTCATTTCTATACAGTCATACATCATACTTTCATTTCTATACAGTCATACATCATACTTTCATTTCTATACAGTCATACATCATACTTTCATTTCTATACAGTCATACATCATACTTTCATTTCTATACAGTCATACATCATACTTTCATTTCTATACAGTCATACATCATACTTTCATTTCTATACAGTCATACATCATACTTTCATTTCTATACAGTCATACATCATACTTTCATTTCTATACAGTCATACATCATACTTTCATTTCTATACAGTCATACATCATACTTTCATTTCTATACAGTCATACATCATACTTTCATTTCTATACAGTCATACATCATACTTTCATTTCTATACAGTCATACATCATACTTTCATTTCTATACAGTCATACATCATACTTTCATTTCTATACAGTCATACATCATACTTTCATTTCTATACAGTCATACATCATACTTTCATTTCTATACAGTCATACATCATACTTTCATTTCTATACAGTCATACATCATACTTTCATTTCTATACAGTCATACATCATACTTTCATTTCTATACAGTCATACATCATACTTTCATTTCTATACAGTCATACATCATACTTTCATTTCTATACAGTCATACATCATACTTTCATTTCTATACAGTCATACATCATACTTTCATTTCTATACAGTCATACATCATACTTTCATTTCTATACAGTCATACATCATACTTTCATTTCTATACAGTCATACATCATACTTTCATTTCTATACAGTCATACATCATACTTTCATTTCTATACAGTCATACATCATACTTTCATTTCTATACAGTCATACATCATACTTTCATTTCTATACAGTCATACATCATACTTTCATTTCTATACAGTCATACATCATACTTTCATTTCTATACAGTCATACATCATACTTTCATTTCTATACAGTCATACATCATACTTTCATTTCTATACAGTCATACATCATACTTTCATTTCTATACAGTCATACATCATACTTTCATTTCTATACAGTCATACATCATACTTTCATTTCTATACAGTCATACATCATACTTTCATTTCTATACAGTCATACATCATACTTTCATTTCTATACAGTCATACATCATACTTTCATTTCTATACAGTCATACATCATACTTTCATTTCTATACAGTCATACATCATACTTTCATTTCTATACAGTCATACATCATACTTTCATTTCTATACAGTCATACATCATACTTTCATTTCTATACAGTCATACATCATACTTTCATTTCTATACAGTCATACATCATACTTTCATTTCTATACAGTCATACATCATACTTTCATTTCTATACAGTCATACATCATACTTTCATTTCTATACAGTCATACATCATACTTTCATTTCTATACAGTCATACATCATACTTTCATTTCTATACAGTCATACATCATACTTTCATTTCTATACAGTCATACATCATACTTTCATTTCTATACAGTCATACATCATACTTTCATTTCTATACAGTCATACATCATACTTTCATTTCTATACAGTCATACATCATACTTTCATTTCTATACAGTCATACATCATACTTTCATTTCTATACAGTCATACATCATACTTTCATTTCTATACAGTCATACATCATACTTTCATTTCTATACAGTCATACATCATACTTTCATTTCTATACAGTCATACATCATACTTTCATTTCTATACAGTCATACATCATACTTTCATTTCTATACAGTCATACATCATACTTTCATTTCTATACAGTCATACATCATACTTTCATTTCTATACAGTCATACATCATACTTTCATTTCTATACAGTCATACATCATACTTTCATTTCTATACAGTCATACATCATACTTTCATTTCTATACAGTCATACATCATACTTTCATTTCTATACAGTCATACATCATACTTTCATTTCTATACAGTCATACATCATACTTTCATTTCTATACAGTCATACATCATACTTTCATTTCTATACAGTCATACATCATACTTTCATTTCTATACAGTCATACATCATACTTTCATTTCTATACAGTCATACATCATACTTTCATTTCTATACAGTCATACATCATACTTTCATTTCTATACAGTCATACATCATACTTTCATTTCTATACAGTCATACATCATACTTTCATTTCTATACAGTCATACATCATACTTTCATTTCTATACAGTCATACATCATACTTTCATTTCTATACAGTCATACATCATACTTTCATTTCTATACAGTCATACATCATACTTTCATTTCTATACAGTCATACATCATACTTTCATTTCTATACAGTCATACATCATACTTTCATTTCTATACAGTCATACATCATACTTTCATTTCTATACAGTCATACATCATACTTTCATTTCTATACAGTCATACATCATACTTTCATTTCTATACAGTCATACATCATACTTTCATTTCTATACAGTCATACATCATACTTTCATTTCTATACAGTCATACATCATACTTTCATTTCTATACAGTCATACATCATACTTTCATTTCTATACAGTCATACATCATACTTTCATTTCTATACAGTCATACATCATACTTTCATTTCTATACAGTCATACATCATACTTTCATTTCTATACAGTCATACATCATACTTTCATTTCTATACAGTCATACATCATACTTTCATTTCTATACAGTCATACATCATACTTTCATTTCTATACAGTCATACATCATACTTTCATTTCTATACAGTCATACATCATACTTTCATTTCTATACAGTCATACATCATACTTTCATTTCTATACAGTCATACATCATACTTTCATTTCTATACAGTCATACATCATACTTTCATTTCTATACAGTCATACATCATACTTTCATTTCTATACAGTCATACATCATACTTTCATTTCTATACAGTCATACATCATACTTTCATTTCTATACAGTCATACATCATACTTTCATTTCTATACAGTCATACATCATACTTTCATTTCTATACAGTCATACATCATACTTTCATTTCTATACAGTCATACATCATACTTTCATTTCTATACAGTCATACATCATACTTTCATTTCTATACAGTCATACATCATACTTTCATTTCTATACAGTCATACATCATACTTTCATTTCTATACAGTCATACATCATACTTTCATTTCTATACAGTCATACATCATACTTTCATTTCTATACAGTCATACATCATACTTTCATTTCTATACAGTCATACATCATACTTTCATTTCTATACAGTCATACATCATACTTTCATTTCTATACAGTCATACATCATACTTTCATTTCTATACAGTCATACATCATACTTTCATTTCTATACAGTCATACATCATACTTTCATTTCTATACAGTCATACATCATACTTTCATTTCTATACAGTCATACATCATACTTTCATTTCTATACAGTCTACATCATACTTTCATTTCTATACAGTCATACATCATACTTTCATTTCTATACAGTCATACATCATACTTTCATTTCTATACAGTCATACATCATACTTTCATTTCTATACAGTCATACATCATACTTTCATTTCTATACAGTCATACATCATACTTTCATTTCTATACAGTCATACATCATACTTTCATTTCTATACAGTCATACATCATACTTTCATTTCTATACAGTCATACATCATACTTTCATTTCTATACAGTCATACATCATACTTTCATTTCTATACAGTCATACATCATACTTTCATTTCTATACAGTCATACATCATACTTTCATTTCTATACAGTCATACATCATACTTTCATTTCTATACAGTCATACATCATACTTTCATTTCTATACAGTCATACATCATACTTTCATTTCTATACAGTCATACATCATACTTTCATTTCTATACAGTCATACATCATACTTTCATTTCTATACAGTCATACATCATACTTTCATTTCTATACAGTCATACATCATACTTTCATTTCTATACAGTCATACATCATACTTTCATTTCTATACAGTCATACATCATACTTTCATTTCTATACAGTCATACATCATACTTTCATTTCTATACAGTCATACATCATACTTTCATTTCTATACAGTCATACATCATACTTTCATTTCTATACAGTCATACATCATACTTTCATTTCTATACAGTCATACATCATACTTTCATTTCTATACAGTCATACATCATACTTTCATTTCTATACAGTCATACATCATACTTTCATTTCTATACAGTCATACATCATACTTTCATTTCTATACAGTCATACATCATACTTTCATTTCTATACAGTCATACATCATACTTTCATTTCTATACAGTCATACATCATACTTTCATTTCTATACAGTCATACATCATACTTTCATTTCTATACAGTCATACATCATACTTTCATTTCTATACAGTCATACATCATACTTTCATTTCTATACAGTCATACATCATACTTTCATTTCTATACAGTCATACATCATACTTTCATTTCTATACAGTCATACATCATACTTTCATTTCTATACAGTCATACATCATACTTTCATTTCTATACAGTCATACATCATACTTTCATTTCTATACAGTCATACATCATACTTTCATTTCTATACAGTCATACATCATACTTTCATTTCTATACAGTCATACATCATACTTTCATTTCTATACAGTCATACATCATACTTTCATTTCTATACAGTCATACATCATACTTTCATTTCTATACAGTCATACATCATACTTTCATTTCTATACAGTCATACATCATACTTTCATTTCTATACAGTCATACATCATACTTTCATTTCTATACAGTCATACATCATACTTTCATTTCTATACAGTCATACATCATACTTTCATTTCTATACAGTCATACATCATACTTTCATTTCTATACAGTCATACATCATACTTTCATTTCTATACAGTCATACATCATACTTTCATTTCTATACAGTCATACATCATACTTTCATTTCTATACAGTCATACATCATACTTTCATTTCTATACAGTCATACATCATACTTTCATTTCTATACAGTCATACATCATACTTTCATTTCTATACAGTCATACATCATACTTTCATTTCTATACAGTCATACATCATACTTTCATTTCTATACAGTCATACATCATACTTTCATTTCTATACAGTCATACATCATACTTTCATTTCTATACAGTCATACATCATACTTTCATTTCTATACAGTCATACATCATACTTTCATTTCTATACAGTCATACATCATACTTTCATTTCTATACAGTCATACATCATACTTTCATTTCTATACAGTCATACATCATACTTTCATTTCTATACAGTCATACATCATACTTTCATTTCTATACAGTCATACATCATACTTTCATTTCTATACAGTCATACATCATACTTTCATTTCTATACAGTCATACATCATACTTTCATTTCTATACAGTCATACATCATACTTTCATTTCTATACAGTCATACATCATACTTTCATTTCTATACAGTCATACATCATACTTTCATTTCTATACAGTCATACATCATACTTTCATTTCTATACAGTCATACATCATACTTTCATTTCTATACAGTCATACATCATACTTTCATTTCTATACAGTCATACATCATACTTTCATTTCTATACAGTCATACATCATACTTTCATTTCTATACAGTCATACATCATACTTTCATTTCTATACAGTCATACATCATACTTTCATTTCTATACAGTCATACATCATACTTTCATTTCTATACAGTCATACATCATACTTTCATTTCTATACAGTCATACATCATACTTTCATTTCTATACAGTCATACATCATACTTTCATTTCTATACAGTCATACATCATACTTTCATTTCTATACAGTCATACATCATACTTTCATTTCTATACAGTCATACATCATACTTTCATTTCTATACAGTCATACATCATACTTTCATTTCTATACAGTCATACATCATACTTTCATTTCTATACAGTCATACATCATACTTTCATTTCTATACAGTCATACATCATACTTTCATTTCTATACAGTCATACATCATACTTTCATTTCTATACAGTCATACATCATACTTTCATTTCTATACAGTCATACATCATACTTTCATTTCTATACAGTCATACATCATACTTTCATTTCTATACAGTCATACATCATACTTTCATTTCTATACAGTCATACATCATACTTTCATTTCTATACAGTCATACATCATACTTTCATTTCTATACAGTCATACATCATACTTTCATTTCTATACAGTCATACATCATACTTTCATTTCTATACAGTCATACATCATACTTTCATTTCTATACAGTCATACATCATACTTTCATTTCTATACAGTCATACATCATACTTTCATTTCTATACAGTCATACATCATACTTTCATTTCTATACAGTCATACATCATACTTTCATTTCTATACAGTCATACATCATACTTTCATTTCTATACAGTCATACATCATACTTTCATTTCTATACAGTCATACATCATACTTTCATTTCTATACAGTCATACATCATACTTTCATTTCTATACAGTCATACATCATACTTTCATTTCTATACAGTCATACATCATACTTTCATTTCTATACAGTCATACATCATACTTTCATTTCTATACAGTCATACATCATACTTTCATTTCTATACAGTCATACATCATACTTTCATTTCTATACAGTCATACATCATACTTTCATTTCTATACAGTCATACATCATACTTTCATTTCTATACAGTCATACATCATACTTTCATTTCTATACAGTCATACATCATACTTTCATTTCTATACAGTCATACATCATACTTTCATTTCTATACAGTCATACATCATACTTTCATTTCTATACAGTCATACATCATACTTTCATTTCTATACAGTCATACATCATACTTTCATTTCTATACAGTCATACATCATACTTTCATTTCTATACAGTCATACATCATACTTTCATTTCTATACAGTCATACATCATACTTTCATTTCTATACAGTCATACATCATACTTTCATTTCTATACAGTCATACATCATACTTTCATTTCTATACAGTCATACATCATACTTTCATTTCTATACAGTCATACATCATACTTTCATTTCTATACAGTCATACATCATACTTTCATTTCTATACAGTCATACATCATACTTTCATTTCTATACAGTCATACATCATACTTTCATTTCTATACAGTCATACATCATACTTTCATTTCTATACAGTCATACATCATACTTTCATTTCTATACAGTCATACATCATACTTTCATTTCTATACAGTCATACATCATACTTTCATTTCTATACAGTCATACATCATACTTTCATTTCTATACAGTCATACATCATACTTTCATTTCTATACAGTCATACATCATACTTTCATTTCTATACAGTCATACATCATACTTTCATTTCTATACAGTCATACATCATACTTTCATTTCTATACAGTCATACATCATACTTTCATTTCTATACAGTCATACATCATACTTTCATTTCTATACAGTCATACATCATACTTTCATTTCTATACAGTCATACATCATACTTTCATTTCTATACAGTCATACATCATACTTTCATTTCTATACAGTCATACATCATACTTTCATTTCTATACAGTCATACATCATACTTTCATTTCTATACAGTCATACATCATACTTTCATTTCTATACAGTCATACATCATACTTTCATTTCTATACAGTCATACATCATACTTTCATTTCTATACAGTCATACATCATACTTTCATTTCTATACAGTCATACATCATACTTTCATTTCTATACAGTCATACATCATACTTTCATTTCTATACAGTCATACATCATACTTTCATTTCTATACAGTCATACATCATACTTTCATTTCTATACAGTCATACATCATACTTTCATTTCTATACAGTCATACATCATACTTTCATTTCTATACAGTCATACATCATACTTTCATTTCTATACAGTCATACATACTTTCATTTCTATACAGTCATACATCATACTTTCATTTCTATACAGTCATACATCATACTTTCATTTCTATACAGTCATACATCATACTTTCATTTCTATACAGTCATACATCATACTTTCATTTCTATACAGTCATACATCATACTTTCATTTCTATACAGTCATACATCATACTTTCATTTCTATACAGTCATACATCATACTTTCATTTCTATACAGTCATACATCATACTTTCATTTCTATACAGTCATACATCATACTTTCATTTCTATA
>NW_026733260.1:0-22675 GCF_028476545.2 Physella acuta
TACACATATTTATATATTTATATATATATCAATAGGCCTATATACTATAAAGCAATGTGTGTGTGTGTGTGTGTCTGTCTGTCTGTTTGTCTTTTATGCATTACTACACCTCTCATTCCATCGCCGTGAAACTTTGGGAAGAATATTCCTGTGGAGGTTTCTGTGGAAAAAAAATTTCAAATTCGCAGGGGGTGTATTTGTTTTTTCTACATATACGGTATATAAACATAAAAGTCGATTTCGGTTTGACACCATTCATCCGATCGCCATCAAACTTTGTTGAGCTCATTAGAACTCTCTGGGGAAGGGGTTCTGTAAAAAATATTATATTTAAATACGGTGTATAAAAATAAAAGACTACGACGGTTCGACACAGTTTATCCGGGGTGCTAAAAAATTTAGGGTGTTGATTATTTCGGTGAGGTGATTAGTGTACACTCAAGGTTTTCACGCGGTAGTGTAGGTAAACCAGTGTCCGATATTTATGATCCAAGAACAGGTATTGTTTACATTTAAATAACTCACTTTTAGAAAACAAGATCATGCGGCTAAGAATATAGGATTGGTAACGCATAGATTAAACCCTTCTTATATATGTCGTCGGACTTTCTTCTATTCCCGCGGCATATTTGATATACATGGCGCCGCTCCTCCTAACACAAAAAACCTGCATACGCCACATCTTGAGCTTGATATCCAAACCAGAGTTTCTTCCAGGCATCTCTCCCCGAAAATTTTTTTACCGCCCCCCCCCCCCCGAACGAAATGAAATTTATATAATTTATATAGAAAATATATACTTTTATCAGTGTCCGCTCCCCCCCCCCCCCCCCCCCGAAGAAAGTCTGGAAGAAACACTGATCCAAACTGCGGTTATGTTTACTTCTACATTGACTGAGCTCAAATTTCTGTTTCTAATTCATTTCTAATCTCGGCAGCATCAATTCAAATGAGCATCACTCCGTTCTACTAGATGTTATCAGGTAATTCACTTGAAGTTCTTTTGTAGTTGAATTTATAGCAGAATCCTCTTTTTTGTAGTATTTTGCTATAAACAATAATTTCATGAAGAATGTTGAACCAAAGGGACACGATAAATTTGAATGTACAAATTGCATGAGCAACTCCGTTCTGGAAGTTTAATCAGATAAGATATTTGGTGTAGAGTCACCAAAGCATCAAACACATTTTGCCCCCCCCCCTCCCCACCCCCCAACCTAGTTCACTTTAATGGTAGCGCCGACCCTGATCCTCTTCCGTAAAAAGCGTAAACTAAAGTCTGACCTTAAATAATAGATTTGACGGAGGATTAGAATAGATTCTAAGGTTTTTTTTATGTTGTAGCCTGTAATAAAGTAAACTAAGAAAAATAGATTCACGTCCTATTTGATAAATAAATAAGAAACCTAAAAATATCCAGTTAAAAGAGTTCACAGTTTAGGCATTCTTGAGACTTGTTTTATTGACACTGGAGTCAAACATGACACGTCAATTAAAATAACTCAGTTTAAGAAAATGTTCAACAATTTTTGAACTAGCATCAATAAATGTTTACAATGTTAAAAGAAATGTGGTGGGCTGCGTGGTCTAGAGGTAGAGTGCGCGCCTACAAACCAAATCATGGTTCGAATCCTTAATGGAAAGATTGGAATATTTAATGCCACACTCTGACAAAATTGTCAGGCTGGCATAAAGCCACACTCTGACAAAATTGTCAGGCTGGCATAAGCTAAGCCACACTCTGACAAGATTGTCAGGCTGGCAATACACATTTGTGAACGAAGGCAAGAGAGCAGTAGCCGGAGAAGTAGGCAGCGGCGCCCTGAATAGCCGGAGAAGTAGGCAGCGGCGCCCTGAATAGCCGGAGAAGTAGGCAGCGGCGCCCTGAATTGCCGGAACAGAAGACAGCGGCGCCCTGAATAGCCGGAGAAGTAGGCAGCGGCGCCCTGAATAACGGCGCCTTGATTAGCCGGAACAGTAGGCAGCGGCGCCCTGAATAACCGGAGAAGTAGGCAGAGGCGCCCTGAATAGCCAGAGAAGTAGGCAGCGGCGCCCTGAATAGCCGGAACAGTAGACAGCGGCGCCCTGAATAGCCGGAGAAGTAGGCAGCGGCGCCCTGAATAGCCGGAGAAGTAGGCAGCGGCGCCCTGAATAACGGAGAAGTAGGCAGCGGCGCCCTGAATAGCCGGAACAGTAAGCAGCGGCGCCATGAATAGCCGGAACAGTAGGCAGAGGCGCCCTGAATAGCCGGAGAAGTAGGCAGCGGCGCCCTGAATAACGGAGAAGTAGGCAGCGGCGCCCTGAATTGCCGGAACAGTAGGCAGCGGCGCCCTGAATAGCGGCGCCTTGATTAGCCGGAACAGTAGGCAGCGGCGCCCTGAATAGCCAGAGAAGTAGGCAGCGGCGCCCTGAATTGCCGGAACAGTAGACAGCGGCGCCCTGAATAGCCGGAGAAGTAGGCAGCGGCGCCCTGAATAACGGAGAAGTAGGCAGCGGCGCCCTGAATAGCCGGAACAGTAGGCAGCGGCGCCCTGAATAACCGGAGAAGTAGGCAGAGGCGCCCTGAATAGCCGGAGAAGTAGGCAGCGGCGCCCTGAATAGCCGGAGAAGTAGGCAGCGGCGCCCTGAATAGCCAGAGAAGTTGGCAGCGGCGCCTTGAATAGCCGGAGAAGTAGGCAGCGGCGCCCTGAATAGCCGGATGAGTAGGCAGCGGCGCCCTGAATTGCCGGAGAAGTAGGCAGCGGCGCCCTGAATAACCGGAGAAGTAGGCAAAGGCGCATTGAATAGCCGGAGAAGTAGGCAGCGGCGCCCTGGATCGCCGGAGAAGTAGACTGCGGCGCCCTGAATAGCCGGAGAAGGGCGCCCTGGTTAGCCTGAACAGTAGGCAGCGGCGCCCTGAATAGCCAGAGAAGTTGGCAGCGGCGCCCTGAATTGCCGGAACAGTAGACAGCGGCGCCCTGAATAGCCGGAGAAGTAGGCAGCGGCGCCTTGAATAGCCGGAGAAGTAGGCAGCGGCGCCCTGAATAGCCGGATGAGTAGGCAGCGGCGCCCTGAATTGCCGGAGAAGTAGGCAGCGGCGCCCTGAATAACCGGAGAAGTAGGCAAAGGCGCATTGAATAGCCGGAGAAGTAGGCAGCGGCGCCCTGAATAGCCGGAGAAGGGCGCCCTGGTTAGCCTGAACAGTAGGCAGCGGCGCCCTGAATAGCCAGAGAAGTAGGCAGCGGCGCCCTGAATAGCCGGAGAAATAGGCAGCGGCGCCCTGAATAGCCGGAGAAGTAGGCAAAGGCGCATTAAATAGCCGGAGAAGTAGGCAGCGGCGCCCTGGTTCGCCGGAGAAGTAGACTGCGGCGCCCTGAATAGCCGGAGAAGGGCGTCCTGGTTAGCCGGAACAGTAGGCAGCGGCGCTCTGAATAGCCGGAACAGTAGGCAGCGGCGCCCTGAATAGCCGGAAAAGTAGGCAGCGGCGCCCTGAATAACCGGAGAAGTAGGCAGAGGCGACCTGAATAGCCGGAGAAGTAGGCAGCGGCGCCCTTGTTAGCCGGAGAAGTAGACTGCCGCGCCCTGAATAGCCGGAGAAGGGCGCCCTGCTTAGCCGGAACAGTAGGCAGCGGCGCCCTGAATAGCCGGAGAAGTAGGGAGAGGCGACCTGAATAGCCGGAGAAGTAGGCAGCGGCGCCCTGGTTAGCCGGAGAAGTAGGCAGCGGCGCCCTGAATAACGGAGAAGTAGGCAGCGGCGCCCTGAATAGCCGGAACAGTAGGCAGCGGCGCCCTGAATAGCCGGAGAAGTAGGCAGCGGCGCCCTGAATAACGGAGAAGTAGGCAGCGGCGCCCTGAATAGCCGGAACAGTAGGCAGCGGCGCCCTGAATAACCGGAGAAATAGGCAGAGGCGCCCTGAATAGCCGGAGAAGTAGGCAGCGGCGCCCTGAATAGCCGGAGAAGTAGGCAGCGGCGCCCTGAATAGCCAGAGAAGTTGGCAGCGGCGCCCTGAATCGCCGGAACAGTAGGCAGCGGCGCCCTGAATAACCGGAGAAGTAGGCAGAGGCGCCCTGAATAGCCGGAGAAGTAGGCAGCGGCGCCCTGAATAGCCGGAGAAGTAGGCAGCGGCGCCCTGAATAGCCAGAGAAGTTGGCAGAGGCGCCCTGAATAGCCGGAGAAGTAGGCAGCGGCGCCCTGAATAGCCGGAGAAGTAGGCAGCGGCGCCCTGAATAGCCAGAGAAGTTGGCAGCGGCGCCCTGAATAGCCGGAGAAGTAGGCAGCGGCGCCCTGAATAGCCGGAGAAGTAGGCAGCGGCGCCCTGAATAGCCGGAGAAGTAGGCAGCGGCGCCCTGAATAGCCGGAGGAGTAGGCAGCGGCGCCCTGAATTGCCGGAGAAGTAGGCAGCGGTGCCCTGAATAACCGGAGAAGTAGGCAAAGGCGCATTGAATAGCCGGAGAAGTAGGCAGCGGCGCCCTGGTTAGCCGGAGAAGTAGACTGCGGCGCCCTGAATAGCCGGAGAAGGGCGCCCTGGTTAGCCGGAACAGTAGGCAGCGGCGCCCTGAATAGCCAGAGAAGTTGGCAGCGGCGCCCTGAATAGCCAGAGAAGTAGGCAGCGGCGCCCTGAATAGCCGGAGAAGTAGGCAAAGGCGCATTAAATAGCCGGAGAAGTAGGCAGCGGCGCCCTGGTTAGCCGGAGAAGTAGACTGCGGCGCCCTGAATAGCCGGAGAAGGGCGTCCTGGTTAGCCGGAACAGTAGGCAGCGGCGCCCTGAATAGCCGGAGAAGTAGGGAGAGGCGCCCTGAATAACCGGAGAAGTAGGCAGAGGCGACCTGAATAGCCGGAGAAGTAGGCAGCGGCGCCCTTGTTAGCCGGAGAAGTAGACTGCGGCGTCCTGAATAGCCGGAGAAGGGCGCCCTGGTTAGCGGGAACAGTAGGCAGCAGCGCCCTGAATAGCCGGAACAGTAGGCAGCGGCGCCCTGAATAGCCGGAGAAGTAGGCAGCGGCG
Organism: Physella acuta; assembly: GCF_028476545.2. NCBI lineage: Eukaryota > Metazoa > Mollusca > Gastropoda > Physidae > Physella > Physella acuta. Next base: position 4,983 of record NW_026733260.1, read on the forward strand.
CCCTGAATAACCGGAGAAGTAGGCAGAGGCGACCTGAATAGCCGGAGAAGTAGGCAGCGGCGCCTTGTTAGCCGGAGAAGTAGACTGCGGCGCCCTGAATAGCCGGAGAAGGGCGCCCTGTTTAGCCGGAACAGTAGGCAGCGGCGCCCTGAATAGCCGGAGAAGTAGGGAGAGGCGACCTGAATAGCCGGAGAAGTAGGCAGCGGCACCCTGGTTAGCCGGAGAAGTAGACTGCGGCGCCCTGAATAGCCGGAGAAGGGCGCCCTGGTTAGCCGGAACAGTAGGCAGCGGCGCCCTGAATAGCCGGAGAAGTAGGCAGTGGCGCCCTGAATAGCCGGAGAAGTAGGCAGCGGCGCCCTGAATAGCCGGAGAAGTATGCAGCGGCGCCCTGAATAGTCGGAGAAGTAGGCAGTGGTGCCCTGAATTGCCGGAGAAGTAGGCAGCGGCGCCCTGAATAGCCGGAACAGTAGGCAGCGGCGCCCTGAATAGCCGGAGAAGTAGGCAGCGGCGCCCTGAATTGCCGGAACAGTAGGCAGCCGCGCCCTGAATAACCGGAGAATTAGGCAGAGGCGCATTGAATAGCCGGAGAAGTAGGCAGCGGCGCCCTGGTTAGCCGGAGAAGTAGACTGCGGCGCCCTGAATAGCCGGAGAAGGGCGCCCTGGTTAGCCGGAACAGTAGGCAGCGGCGCCCTTAATAGCCGGAACAGTAAGCAGCGGCGCCCTGAATAGCCGGAGAAGTAGACTGCGGCGCCCTGAATAGCCGGAGAAGGGCTCCCTGGTTAGCCGGAACAGTAGGCAGCGGTGTCTGAATAGCCGGAACAGTAGGAAACGGCGCCCTGAATAGCCGGAACAGTAGGCAGCGGCGCCCTGGTTAAATATACAAATTTAATTCAAAAATATTATTAAAAAAAATTAAATTTGACGAGTTGACGTTGAATTCAATCTATGATAGGATGTCGACTTGCGCTGTATTGTTTTATCTCATTTAGAAGGTCACTTTGTGGTAAAAAAGTTTTACTTTGTTGGCGTACAGGTGACTTTGCTGTCCTACATGTGACTTTGTTGTTGTAGAAGTGACTTTACTGTTGTACATGTGACTTTGTTGTACAGGTGAGTTTGTTGTCGTACAGGTGAGTTTGTTGTCGTACAGGTGACTTTGTTGTCGTACAAGTGACTTTGTTGTACAGGTGAGTTTGTTGTACAGGTGACTTTGTTGTCGTACAGGTGACTTTGTTGTCGTACAGGTGACTTTGCTGTCCTACATGTGACTTTGTTGTCGTACAAGTGACTTTGTTGTACAGGTGAGTTTGTTGTACAGGTGAGTTTGTTGTCGTACAGGTGACTTTGTTGTCGTACAGGTGACTTTGTTGTCGTACAGGTGACTTTGTTGTACAGGTGAGTTTGTTGTACAGCTGACTTTGTTGTCGTACAGGTGACTTTGTTGTACAGGTGAGTTTGTTGTCGTACAGGTGACTTTGTTGTACAGGTGAGTTTGTTGTACAGCTGACTTTGTTGTCGTACAGGTGACTTTGTTGTACAGGTGAGTTTGTTGTACAGCTGACTTTGTTGTCGTACAGGTGACTTTGTTGTACAGGTGAGTTTGTTCTACAGGTGACTTTGTTGTACAGGTGACTTTGTTGTCGAACAGGTGTGGGATTCACTTCAACACGGACCTGAAAACGAGAAAGTAAAAACTTTAAAGTAAATGTTTTTAATTAGAGAGTATTTTTTTATTTATTTAAGCATTTTAATTGTTTAGCCATGTAGTGCAGGTTCCCGGAGCACACAAATAAAGTGCAGTTGTTTTTACTTACATTCTCTAGTATCACAGCCGCCATCAAACAGAAAAACTTGAGCAGTTTTTGTTCTAGTGTAGAGACGCCCAACATGGACGGTGTGTACTGTACACACTGTGTAAAAAGCGTGTACATGCTGTGTATACAAATTGTATTGTACACATTTGGGTATGTGTTCCTACGCAATATTATCTTGGTTACATGTAAAATAACGTAGCGAGGTGGGGGGGGGGGGGTGGCGGGGGAATACATATGTCCCCCGGCGCCGACCTTAGAAGGCGCCAAAATGGGTTGGAAAAACAAATTAAACTGTCATTTTAGCTGCATTTTTGCATTATAAATAGTTTTGCAGGTGGGGGTGCAAATCGAAAGTTTGAGAGGGGGTTAGGGTGCAAACAAATCAAATTGAAAGTTTTTTTCTCGGGCGCCGGGAAGGGTCGCTGCGCCTCTGCTCTGGTGTACCTAACAATATAAATTATACAGAAAAAAAAATTTGCTATTGTTGTACTTGCACGTATTCAAATAAAAGAATCTAATGAACGCAATAATTTCAACTCCAATGTATATTGAAACTAGTAAATTCTACTGAATCTACTCTATTAGTTGTTCGTTTTGAAACGATTAATTGTACCGCACCAGCGTATGTGTTCTATTACGTAACAAATACACGTAATTAGCTTATGAGGTCCGATAAATCTAAGTGTATTATTTCGTCTTTAGGTGCGGAGTGGCCAGGCGATAGGAAAACAAAATCAGCTGGGCATAGTGCTGACCACATTTTCCCTTGTAGGTTGATGCCACTGGCATAGAAAAACTCTACTTCATCTGCCCCATGTGTCGGTGGCAGAAACGGGAAAAGACGATAATGATTTACCTGATAAGTAATATCAATTAAGGCTGTGTTGTGAGTTATATTAACAATATCTAGGTCTTTGCATACGATATAGACAATGTATACATTCCTGTGTAAACAATACAAATTGATTGGTTAATTATTTTAAATGTTTAGATTTATCAAGAAAGGGAATTAATAAGGCAATTACTTTTGGATTAGGATAAAAACGAGTTACACTTCTTGATAAAAAGATTTATTTTTGTAGGGTAAACCAGTAGTTTAAAAAATTAGGGAAATAATTTAAATAAAAACATCAACTTTATGATTTAGTGCGCTATTGGTGCATATGAAATAAAGTCAATAGAAAATATTACAAATGTTTAAAAAAATTAAGGGATGCAACTCTGTATTGTACCAAAGTTGTAAACAAAGCGGGGCAACTCTGCACCCAGTGATTTTAAACTCACTTCATTTTGTTGTTGTGTTGTGGGGCGAACACCTCCATATTGATATCGGATCTACAAGTTTAATTCTTTTAATTAAACACACCATTTCGACTTATGGTAAGTAAAGCTTGACAGGTTTTGTAATCATAGTAGCAACAATCAGCTAATATATTATATATCCAATTAATTTCTTAAGAGTTTAGAGAGAGGCATTCTATTTTTTTAAAATCCGATTACTCTTGTACCGAACTAATATGTTTACATATTTATGGTAGACATGGTCTAGCTAGTTTGAATTCATTTTCTGATTTGAATTTTTTTTTTAAATTAAATTCGATAAACTTGACATTTAAGAAAAAAAAAAGAGCACATTGAAGTGGAACATTTTCCAAAACTTACAATTTAAGAATGTTGCATATTAATTCAGGCAAGATCTACCGAATGTTATAAAACAATACCAAGGGTACTATTTATATATGGACATGTCTTTACAATACCTTGAACTTCACATTATTATACATCACAATCAACTACCCATTATTATACACCAACACCAACTAGGCCTACCAATTGTTATACAGCATCAAAAGCTACCTAATGTTATACGGCATCACAAAATACCCATTATTATACAACACCACCAACTACCCATTATTATACAACACTACCAACTATCAATTGTTATACACCACCAACAACTATCCATTATTATACACCACCAACAACTACCCATGGTTATACACCACCAACCAACTTTAAAAAAAAATTATGGTATGTTTTTCTATCTCGCTAATACACTTTTTACTTTTCTTTTTTATTAGACGACTGAAAGAAAACACGCACTGTCGGGACACTGTAATCCTGCTGTATGTAGGCATCAACAGCCTTGAGCGTGATAGCACCACAAACCTGTGTGAGGGCATCACAAACCTGCGTGAGGGCACCACCAACCTACTGTGTGAGGGCACCACACACCTACTGTGAGTGCACAACCAACCTACCTGTGTGAGGGCACCACCAACCTACCTGTGTGAGGGCACCACCAACCTACCTGTGTGAGGGCACCACCAACCTACCTGTGTGAGGGCACCACAAACCTGTGTGAGGGCACCACCAACCTACTGTGAGGGCACCACAAACCTGTGTGGGGGCACCACAAAACTTTGTGAATGCACCACAAACCTACTATGTGAAGGCACCACACACCTACTGTGAGTGCACAACCAACCTACCTGTGTGAGGGCACCACCAACCTACTGTGTGAGGGCACCACCAACCTACTGTGTGAGGGCACCACACACCTACTGTGAGTGCACAACCAACCTACCTGTGTGAGGGCACCACCAACCTACTGTGTGAGGGCACCACCAACCTACTGTGTGAGGGCAGCAACAACCTACCGTGTGAGGGCAGCACCAACCTACCTGTGTGAGGGAAACACCAACCTACATGTAGGAGAGCACTACCAACCTACTGTGTGAGGGCAGCAACAACCTAATGTGTGAGGGCAGCACCAACCTACCTGTGTGAGGGAAACACCAACCTACATGTAGGAGAGCACTACCAACCTACTGTGTGAGGTCACCACCAACCTACTCTACTGTGTGAGGGCAGCACCAACCTACTGTATTAGGGCACCACCAACCTACTGTGTGAAGCACCACCAACCTACTGTGTGAGGGCACCACCAACCTACTGTGTGAGGGCACCACCAACCTACTCTACTGTGTAAGGGCGCCACCAACCTACTGTGTGAGGGCACCACCAACCTACTCTACTGTGTGAGGGCGCCACCAACCTACTGTGTGAGGGCACCACCAACCTACTGTGTGAGGGCACCACCAACCTACTCTACTGTGTGAGGGCACCACCAATCTACTGTGTGAGGGCACCACCAACCTACTCTACTGTGTGAGGGCACCACCAACCTACTGTGTGAGGGCATCACCAACCTACTCTACTGTGTGAGGGCACCACCAACCTACTGTGTGAGGGCACCACCAACCTACTCTACTGTGTGAGGGCACCACCAACCTACTGTGTGAGGGCACCACCAACCTACTGTGTAAGGGCACCACCAACCTACTGTGTGAGGGCACCATCAACCTATTGTGTGAGGGCACCACCAACCTACTCTACTGTGTGAGGGCACCACCAACCTATTGTGTGAGGGCACCACCAACCTACTGTGTGAGGGCACCATCAACCTATTGTGTGAGGGCACCACCAACCTACTCTACTGTGTGAGGGCACCACCAACCTACTCTGTGAGGGCACCACCAACCTACTGTGTGAGGGCACCATCAACCTATTGTGTGAGGGCACCACCAACCTACTGTGTGAGGGCACCATCAACCTACTGTGTGGGGGCACTACCAACCTACCTATGTGAGGGCACCACCAACCTACTCTACTGTGTGAGGGCACCACCAACCTACTGTGTGAGGGCACCACCAACCTACTCTACTGTGTGAGGGCACCACCAACCTACTGTGTGAGGGCACCATCAACCTATTGTGTGAGGGCACCACCAACCTACTCTACTGTGTGAGGGCACCACCAACCTACTCTGTGAGGGCACCACCAACCTACTGTGTGAGGGCACCATCAACCTATTGTGTGAGGGCACCACCAACCTACTCTACTGTGTGAGGGCACCACCAACCTACTGTGTGAGTGCACCACCAACCTACTGTGTGAGGGCACCACCAACCTACTGTGTGAGTGCACCACCAACCTACTGTGTGAGGGCACCACCAACCTACCTGTGTGAGGGCACCACCAACCTACCTGTGTGAGGGCATCACCAACCTACTGTGTGAGGACACCACCAACCTACTGTGTGAGGACACCACCAACCTACCTGTGTGAGGGCACCACCAACCTACCTGTGTGAGGGCATCACCAACCTACTGTGTGAGGACACCACCAACCTACTGTGTGAGGACACCACCAACCTACCTGTGTGAGGGAAACACCAACCTACATGTAGGAGAGCACTACCAACCTACCTGTAAGGTCACCACACACCTACTGTGTGAGGGCACCACCAACCTACTGTGTGAGGGAAACACCAACCTACATGTAGGAGAGCACCACCAACCTACTGTGTGAGGGCACCAACAACCTATGTGTGGTCTGCCTTTACCAATTACATTAAGACACCAAAGAATTTGATGAAGATATTTTAATTTGTTTGAATGCTAATCTACAAATTTATTTTTTACTGTAATGACTTTGGACTAAGTCTCCTTGACATGGGCTAATGTAATGCAATCAAATGGGCTATATCAAATGTTATGACATGGCTTTATATAATGTAATAATTTTTATTGTATTGACATTGGCTACATATAATAATGTTGACTACAGCTACTGCATTACCATTGCTAAATCTAGAGTAGTTACAGAGGCTAACTCTAATGTAATGACAGTGGCTAACTCTAATGTAATGACAGGGGCTAAATCTAATGTAGTGACAGTGACTTACTCTAATGTAATGACAGTGACTAACTCTAATGTAATGACAGAGGCTAACTCTAATGTAATGACATGGGCTAACTCTAATGTAATGACAGGGGCTAAATCTAATGTAATGACAGTGACTAACTCTAATGTAATGACAGTGACTAACTCTAATGTAATGACAGTGACTAACTCTAATGTAATGACAGTGACTAACTCTAATGTAATGACAGTGGCTAACTCTAATGTAATGACAGGGGCTAAATCTAATGTATGACAGGGGCTAAATCTAATGTAGTGACAGTGACTTACTCTAATGTAATGACAGTGACTAACTCTAATGTAATGACAGAGGCTAACTCTAATGTAATGACATGGGCTAACTCTAATGTAATGACAGGGGCTAAATCTAATGTAATGACAGTGACTAACTCTAATGTAATGACAGTGACTAACTCTAATGTAATGACATGGGCTAACTCTGATGTAATGACAGTGGCTAACTTGACTTCATCCACATACACCGGGATGCCCTGCGATAACGTGAGCTACTCATATATTTATTATCGTAACTTTCTTTACGCTCTTTTTAACATGATGAATATAAAATAACTAAGGACATTTTTACAACATCTGTAATACAAAAGATGCAAATGCTTTGCTGATAAAAATAAAATAACAAACTTTACGGTACACTAGCACACACACTGATTTATACACACAAACACACACTCTCAGAAACACCCACTGACACACATACCAATCTGTGTTAGTTTTTTTTTTTTAGCTAGGTGAGAATGTGTGGAATGTCTACAGAAAATATTAAAAAAGATTAAGTGTAATGGTAGAGGGGCAAGATATTTTTTAAGCGTTAGCAAAGGTGGGGGATTAATGGGGGAGGGTGTGAAATAGAGGGATAGAATGGGGGTTTAGAGGTTGTCAAAGGATGGGTGAGTGTTTATGGAGGAATAAGATGGGGGACGGGGAGGGGGGACAGGGGGTAGAGGAGGGGACAGGGGGGGTATGGGGAGGGGACGGGTGGGGGACAGGGGGGGGGGGTACGGGGGGAGGGGACGGGTGGGGTACGGGGAGGGGACAGGGGGGTACGGGGAGGGGACAGGGGGGGGGGTACGGGGAGGGGACAGGGGGGGGGACGGGGAGGGGACGGGTGGGGGACAGGGAGGGGACGGGTGGGAGACAGGGGGGGGCGGTACGGGGAGGGGACGGGTGGGAGACAGGGGGGGGGGTACGGGGAGGGGACAGGAGGGGGTACGGGGAGGGGACAGGGGGGGGGGGTACGGGGAGGGGACGGGTGGGGGACAGGGGGGGGTAAGGGGAGGAGACGGAAGGGGGACAGGGGGGGGTAAGGGGAGGAGACGGAAGGGGGACAGGGGGGGGGTAAGGGGAGGAGACGGAAGGGGGACAGGGGGGGTAAGGGGAGGAGACGGGGAGGGGACGGAGGGGGGACAGGGGGAGGGGGTACGGGGAGGGGACGGGGGGGGGACAGGGGGGAGGGGTTAGGGGAGGGGACGGGGGGGGGACAGGGGGGAGGGGGTACGGGGAGGGGACGGGGGGGAGACAGGGGGGAGGGGGTACGGGGAGGGGACGGGGGGGGGACAGGGGGGAGGGGGTACGGGGAGGGGACGGGGGGGGGACAGGGGGGAGGGGGGGAGGGGGTACGGGGAGGGGACGGGGGGGGGACAGGGGGGAGGGGGTACGGGGAGGGGACGGGTGGGGGACAGGGGGGAGTGGGTTAGACGGGGTAGTGGAACAAGGAATGGACCACATGAACTCGCAGATGGTCGGTTCTCGATCTTGTTTATGTTCTGTCTTAACGTCAACGTTTACTTTTTTAATTTTACTAAGCGAACATTTTGTGACTAAACATTTTACAGATGTAATAATCTTGTTTTCATATCTAAATCATTTTTTTCTATTTTGAATTAGTGGAAAACGAATCAATTCCATTTAACAGCAACGTATCATAAGCGTGTATGCTATAACTTAATAACTTAAATCATACACGTAAAATAAAATGGGAATCTCCGAAAATAGTTACTCTTTCCTTTACAATATTACCAGTTTCATTTTTGTTTTAGTTCTACTAATATTTTTATATTTAAAGATATATTTGATTATAATCATACTTTAGCACACATAATTAAAAAATAGGAAAATGTTTAAAAGTATGGTTATAATAAATTATATCTTTAAATGTCATCTTTTAATCTATTTTTAGAAATTATTTTAATGACACAAAATACTGGGAATCCCCGAAGAATATGTGGGTTTTTTTTTTAATTGCTATACTTCTAGGTTTTGATTTCGGTTTTATGTTGGATATCTACTGTTAGTGTTCAGGAGTGAAGTTGCCTTTTATTATTTTCACAGTGTATCAAAGATTATTGTTGAAATTTGCATTGACAGGAGGTATAGATGTAAGTTTTATGTTGGATATCTACTGTTAGTGTTCAGGAGTGAAGTTGCCTTTTATTATTTTCACAGTGTATCAAAGATTATTGTTGAAATTTGCATTGACAGGAGGTATAGATGTAAGTAAATTGGGTTCAAGTTGTAAAAGTCTACATTGGACTATTTTAAGACACAATGTTACGGTAAAATTTCAGAATATTTTTACTGATGTGTACTTTTTATTTCGTGGGATAATGTAAGTGAAGAATTTATAACCTTTTTGTATGGCTGTATGTGTATAATGTTTGTAATTTCCTTTTGTAAAGCTATTTGGAAATATTTTGGGTATAATATTCTATAATTTTTTTATTTATTTTAAAAGTTGGCTGTGTGTAATATATTATAATACTATACATTCGCAATTAAATTAATCCCCAGAAGAAAAAAAAATCGATGTTTGGGTACTCCTAAAAATATTACTGCTTGCAACTTACGATTTCTCAACAATGGAACTGTTGCCTAATTTAAACCAACAAGGAAAAGTAATTCCGTGTATAAGTGACGGTAATTTTATTGACGAAAGTGGTCTTTTTAATGTAAATATACGTGGAGACTTTTTCATGCCCAAGCAACTATACCATGTCATGAATGGTGATATCGATAAGGTAATACAAAACATTTTAAACACACTACAAATAGACGTCACCTCTATGTTCGGTGTCACAGAACTTATGTTAGCAGCTGAATGTGGACACACAGAAATTCTAAAGTCTCTGCTCAAATACGGCGCAGACATGAACAGGTCCGAGTGTCAAGGTTGGACGGCTCTGATGTTTGCATCCAGACACGGTAACCATGGCAACGTGGAACGCCTGATCAGGAAGGGAGCAGATGTGGAGTACGCTACAGTTAACGGGGTCAACGCTTTGCTGGTGGCGGCCGAGCATGGGAAGGTCAAGGTCGTGCGTACCCTGCTGGAGCACGGCGCCAAACTTGACTGTATCAGACTTGACCAGTGGACTGTACTGATGGCAGCGGTCAGCTCTGGAAACTCTGCCCTGGTTCAAATGTTGCTGGGGAAAGACGTGGAGGTCAATGAGGAAACGATTGATGGCGTCACAGCGTTGATGGTGGCGGCTTATTTTAGCGGCATGGCTGTGAAACCCAATGGTCGTTTGGTGGTAAAAAATTCTGGTCCATTAGACATAATGCATCAGCTGATCAAACATGGCGCAGACGTGACGCTACAGGACAGCAAAAGATGGACGGCGCTGATGTACGCCTCGCAAGCTGGAGAGATTGAAGCTGTGGAGCTGTTGCTGGGTGCAGGAGCTGATGTTGAGCAGATGGATGACGACGGCAACACAGCTCTGATGGTAGCCGCGTCCAACGGTCACGTGCAAGTCTGCGCCGCCCTCGTCATGTCAGGGGCGGAGGTCAACGCCTGCAACAACCAAGGGGTGACGCCCCTGATGTTTGCTGCTGGTAGAGGCGATGATCCAACAGTTTTATTACTGCTAGATAACGGTGCAGATGTGAACCAAGCAGATGATGAGGGAAACACCGCCTTGATGTTCGCGAACCACCTAAACGTTCTGGGTACTTTAATTGACAGGGGCGCCGACATGGATCAGGCAGATAATGATGGGTGGACGCCCCTGTTGTTGGCGGCTAGGTCTGGCAACAAACAAAACCTAACCTTTCTGTTAGACCGCGGGGTTTGTGTAAACCAGCCTCATATGAAAGGGTTTACTCCAGTAATGGCGGCGGTGTATTCTGGACGGAAAGAAATAGCCAACTACTTAATAGATCGTGGTGCAGATATACAGTCCAGAGATGGCCAAGGTTTTTCGTCTTTGATGTACGCGTCACTGCAAGGTGACTCGCACATTGTAGAGATGTTGATAAACAATGGCGTCAGTGTCAACATGGCGTCTAAAGACGGCGTCACAGCGCTAATGTGTGCCGCTATCTCTTCATTAGACAACAATATCGAGATTTTAATCAGACACGGGGCTAAAGTTGACAAGACAACCAAAGATGGCGTCACGGCTCTCATGTTCGCCACTGGTGGAGTCAATGTCTCTTCTGTGCAGAAACTTCTGGATCACGGAAGTGACGTCAATCGCTTGTCGAACAACCGGCAGACGGCGATAATGATGGCGGCAAAACACGGAGCACCGTTACAAATTCTCGAGCTGTTAATCCAACATGGCGCAGACGTTAAAATTTCAGACGACAATGGCTTGACAGTCTTAATGTACGCTGCAAATGATTCTGTAGAACAGCTGCAAAAAGAAAATAAAGAGATTGAAAACTTGGACCCACTGTTGGTGTCTTTTCAGACGCGTACAAGCAAGGAGATGTGCAAAGTGTTGGTTGTTTTACTTGACGCTGGGGCTGATGCTGATGCGTGTGATGAGAACGGAGAGACCGCTCTGATGCAGGCCGTGAAGGGAGGCAACAAACAGCACGTGCTGGTCTTACTGTCACGTGGTGCTGACGTCAACACCGTCTCTCGAAATGGACGCACGGCTCTGATGATGGCAGCAGAGAACGGACGGAAGGATTTCCTGCAGCTCTTGTTGTCTAGACGTGCGGACGTGAACTTGAGAGACGAGACCGGACACACGGCGCTGATGTACGCTGCAAGCAATGGCCATGTTGATAGCGTCAAGTTGTTGTTAGACCAAAAGGCAAAGATAGATGACGTCAATGTTGATGGTCAGACGGCGTTAATGCTGGCAGCCCAGAGTGGCCACAATAAATGTCTGGTTGCCTTGGTTACCAGAGGTGCTGACCAACATATCGTTGACCAACACGGCTGGACAGCACTGTTGTTGGCTGTTAAAGATGATAACAAAGAAAATATCAATTTCCTGTTAGAGAAGGGCGGCGATGTGAATCACGTGACCAATGATGGGAAGACAACTCTACTGATTGCAGCAGACGGAGGGTCACCTGAGGTCGTTGAACTTTTGATCAAACATGGCGCTAACCTAAACCACGCTGATAACCAGGGATACACGGCTTTAATGGCGGCATCCACACATATCAACCTTGAGCTCGTGAAACGATTGGTTGAATGTGGATGTCACGTGAACCAATCAGCAGACGGCGTGGTCACTGCCCTGATGGTTAGCGCGGCAAACGGAAATGTTTCCATTGCCAGATTTTTAATCAGACGTGGCGCTGACGTCAACAGTGAAGATTCGAATGGATGGAGCCCGTTGATGCATGCTGTTAGACAAGGCGATGTTGACGTTATCAAACTTTTGCTAGATAATGACGGTAATGTCAATCACATTGCTCAAGGTGGGTTCACCTCCCTGATGATAGCAGCCGAGAGTGCCAGTAAGGAAGTTGTCTCTTATTTGATCAAACGTAGAGCAGACGTCTACATGAAAGACAACGAAGGCTGGAATGCTGCCATGTTCGCAGCCAAGAACAGCAACTCTAATGTGTTACGATTATTTGAGAATATATGATGTGTCTCAAGCTGGTCAAAAGGCTGTGTTTCTTACAGACTTTTTTCTCCAGGGAACTAAAATTTCCAAGGGGGGGGGGGGGGGGCAGACACTGATAATAGTATATATTTTCTTTATTTCTTTATTTCGTTCTGGGGTAGGAGAGGGGGGGGGGGGGTAGATGCGAAAGATGTCTGGATAAAAATCTGCAACAAAGTTAGATCTGTTTCTTCTCAGCTTCTCATTTGTTGAGGCATAAAACAGATTCACAATTCACATATTCAACAAATACATATACAAACATAGGAACTAAACGCAACCTTTTTTAAATTACTTTTGTCTATACATGCCATTGTTTAAACATCTTGACTTTATGTTTTATGGTGGATTCTGATATCTTTATCCTAATTAATATAATGTTTTTTTATATTAAAAATGTGTGTTATAGTGTAAGATAATGTACATTTCATTTGTTCAGTTATTAGTGATGTCTCAATATTATGTGTGACTGTATTTAATCGTATACTACTGAAATGCTTCGTAAGTGAAGGGTAAAAGTTTCCTATAAATATTTGAATTTGTGTTAATTTCAGCAGTGTTATCTGTTATTAATTATATACGCTATTTGTGCTACTTTTGAAACTGAATATAAAATCAAAACATTCTATTGTTGTGTATTTTTGTAAATGGCAAATAAATTCTCTAAAAACATTTTTTTTAAAGTTTTATTAAAATTGGGTCGTAGTGTTGTCTTTTATTTTTCGATCTATTTAATAAAGTGAGTAATCTCAAGCTTTATTAAAGTGTTGATTACAATCAGACATTCTTTCGTTAATCTGCTCCAAAGTGTGTATGCCTTCATACTGTATTAAAAAGTGTAATATTTCCTCATTCTATCTAAAATCTCTAAATTAGAGTTATCGCTGGTCTGTTGGATTATGCCTGTGGTATACTGAACTTCAATTCTAGCTTAAGCTTTCCTCATCTGCCTTTCTCTGGAGCTTAAATTTTTCTGTTTCTGCTTTTAACTGTCTTTCATCTGCTTCTGTCTGTCTTTCATACGCATCTTTGTCTGCTTCTCTCTGAAACTGCATTTTCTCTTTTTCCCAATTTCTATCTGCCACCCTTTGTCTCTGCTTTCTTTTTATCAGCTTTCTCGGCTTTTGACTCTTCAAGCAGATTGTTTGCAAATGCCAACCTAACTTCTTTCTTAATGTCTAGCTACTTCGCTAGTTCTAGATATTTCGCCGAACTTCTAGATAATTCCAGATAAGTTATACTGTGACATTTCTACTGCTACATCCACTTTAGGATAGAATCTGTTTTTTAATCAGGAAACAGTTATAAATGATAAATTAAAAAAAAACGTTAGGGCTATATCCTCTAGATAATTTAAATACACTTTTCTTGAATACTTGTGCAGCTAAATCCAGTTTAAAATAATACATTTTAAGATGTAACAAATAATTTTACAAACGATCTATATTCGACGTTGACTGGAACATTTCCAAAAACAAGTTAATTAAAAAGTCTAGTGACATTTAAGCGCAATTTCCTTCTGTTATCTAAAAATAGCTCTGTCGTAGCGTAAATCAAGAGCAGGGTTAGTAAAACCATTGGTTAGTTATTAAAACGTTTTTTATTAATTTTTTTTTCAGTATTTTACATGTTTTATTTACAATAGAGTTACATGACTAAAAACCATAGCGCCAAGCTACCGAACGTGATGTCGCAGCCATTGAACGTGATGGCGCAGCTATTGAACGTGATGACGCGTGTGGTGTGGTTGGATAAAAATGCCTACTAATTCGGTCCAAATTTTAATTAATTCAAAAAAATTTTTGTGACCGAACGAAAGGATATTTTTGAAAACTTTATTCGGCAATATTGTTCTAAATTATGGCAGAAATCGATTGGTACATGTTTCAAGTCGCTAAGTGGTCTGGTTGATATGGGCCAAAAAACTGCATTTTTTCGAGGTTTTTTGGCTTTTCCGGGAAATCCATGAAAGAAACCCGGAATTTTTTTGGCCTATGTTCATCCTCGTAACTTGCTTAACATAATTGCTTTTGGAACTAGTTCTCGATATTGCTTCGTTGAGGAGAAGATACGACTTAAAGCTGCGGACACACATTCATCCATCCATTCATACATCCAGAAATGACGGGTTAATAAACGCAATTCTCCAGAATGGAAATTGCGCTAAAAAATTGTGATACCAATTATCAGTTTGATTACTTGAAATAGGTGCATCACATCCTGCTTGAATACTTCAACTTACTTGCAACAGTAACTTGTTACCTTGTGTAAAGAAAAATAGACTTGAGTCCAGCTATGTAGCAATGCGTAGATGAATGCTTCACAATATCTGATATTACAATGTAACGATGTACACCTCTCACACAAGTGAAATAAAAAACTTCAGGTACGTTGACGAAAATCTTCAGTTGAAGAGATATTTCTTACCCAAATGTAACACTCTAAGTTGAGGTTGCGACACCTGAGTGTTATTGTGAGTTCCATCTTTCAAGAATAGACTCTAGACTGCTATTCATTTTACAACTTTATTTACAACAGCAAAATATACACTTCATTCGGTAATCAAAACATTTCAGGCTCAAACAGTCAACACACACAGCTTCCCCTTGCATTCATCTAGGTGGTTCCCCGAACATCCCATTTACCCCGATTATATAGCCCTACATTCACTCCCTTCAGTCAGTGAGCGATCTACAAAAGCATGCACACTACAGTGATTGGTCGCTCACGCATTCATTCAGATGGCCAGGTATTCAACTCACACACGTTTTACTCCAAATAAAATTCACCAAATACAGTCTGCTTATATATATATATATATATATATATATATATATATATATATATATATAATATATATATATATATATATATATATATATAATATATATATATATATATATAACACATCCTAACACAAAAACCTGCATACGCCACATCTTGAGCTTGATATTCAAACTGCCGTTTATATCTACTTCTACATTGACCGAGCTCAAACTTCTGTTTCTAATTCCTTCTAATCTCGGCAGCATCAATTCAAATCAGCATCACTCCGCTCTACTAGATGTTATGAGGTAATTCGCTTGAAGTTCTTTTGTACTTCAAATTCTAGCAGAATCCTCTTTATGTATTATTTTGCTATTAACAATTATTTAATAAAGAATGTTGCACCAAAGTAACAAGGAACACGATAAATTTGAATGTACAAAATGCATGAGCAACTCCGTTCTGGAAGTAAGCAGATGAATTATTTGGTGTAGAGTCACCAAAGCATCAAACACATTTTGCCCCCCCCCCCCCCAAACTAGTTCACTTTAATGGTAGCGCCGACCCTGATCCTCTTCCATAATAAACCGGGAGTGATCTCCCTAAACTTTCTCGAATATTCTTATATAAAACAACAGGGGATGGGAACTCGGGCTATAGACATGATTTTTAATCCATTTAAATACTTAAAGTTTTAAAAATAGAATAAAATCTCGTAGACAAAAGAATTGCACACCAGTGAACGCCAAATAAAAAAGTGCATAATAGTGCGCAATATTATTAGTACTTTAAAAATTTACATTCGTTTTTTGAGAAATCGGAAATAGCGTAAATTACTACTTCCGGTCAACGAAAATTACTCAAAATTTGACAGAAGGTAGAGAATTAGATCTTTTACTTACAAGTGAAATTTCCGGTTATCGGAAATCGCTCAAAAGTTGATACGGATCTACGATTTTGATAAAATACTTATATATGAAATTTCATCAACCTAGCGGTAACGGTACTCAAGTAATCGTGTTTACACACACACAGACAGACAGACACACAGACATAGGGACAGGATTGCAAAGCATAGTTTTTCAGAATGATTACGCATAAAACCTCTTAATTTTGATAAATCTGGATTGATAATTTTTGCCCGATTAAATAAGTCCTCTATACTTCGGATATGATGAAGGACTGAGGTGTAATACGGTGAAAATTGTTAAAATTTCAAGAGATTTTTTTGCACGATTACAATACTTTCTCTATACTTCGTATATACGAGAAAGTAAAAAAGCGTAACTAAACTCTGACCTTAAATAATAGATTTGATGGAGGACTAGTATAAATTCTAAGGTTTCTGCTTTGGTATCACACTACTAAATGGTGTCACCACACACACACACACACCACACACACATCCGCTTTGTGACTATTTTTTAACGCAATTTCCATACTGGCAAATTGCGTTTAATAATGCGTCATTTCTGGATGGATGTATGGATGTTTGGATGTGTGTCCGCAGCCTTTAAGTCGTATCTCCTCCTCAACGAAGCAATATCGTGGACTAGTTCCAAAGCAAATATGTTAAGCAAGTTCCAAGGATGATTGTGGGCCAAAATAAATCCCGGAATTTCTTCCTGGATTTCCCGGAAAAGCCAAAAGAACTCGAAAAATGCAGTTTTTGGCCCATATCTCGGCAACCAGACAACTTAGCGACTTGAAACATTTACCAATCGATTCCTGCCATAATTTAGACCAATATTGCCGAAGAAAGTTTTCAAAAATATCCTTTCGTTCGGTCACAAAATTGTTTTTAAATTATTTAAACTGAGCATCTTGTAGAACTAGTATGATATTTTAAACTGAGCATCGTGTAGGCTCACTAAAACAAAATATTTCTACCATCCTCATCCCTTCGCGTCTCACCACTAGAAGAAGCGAAGCGGTGAAGTTCCAAACCAAGCACACGGCTGAGGCAGTCGCTAGTGAGAGGTAACGTCTACTTGTTTAAACTGAGCATCGTGTAGGCCTACCGTTGATATAGGTTATTACTGCCATAATTTAGAACAATATTGCCGAAGAAAGTTTTCAAAAATATCCTTTCGTTCGGTCACAAAAAATTAAAAATTGTTTACTTATTAATTCAAACGTTATTTTTGTACCCTATAATCTATTTATAATTTATATGAGAGTGATAGGGAGTTACAATTACAAGGTTTTGTTTACTAAAACATAACACGAGACACCATTACTTATACAAAGCTTCATGATTCATATACTTTTATATATATATATATATATATATATATATATATATATATATATATATATATATATCTATATATCTATTATATATATATATATATATATATATATATATATATATATATATATATATATATATATATATATAGATATATATATATATATATATTATAAATATATATATATATATATTATATATATATATATATATATA